>NC_046607.1:484758-679864 GCF_011750605.1 Drosophila busckii | reverse complement strand
AAAAGAAATCACGAACTCGCGTTTAACTGGGCAAACTCTTAGACACGCTTGTCGTTAAGCTACTCATCGATTGCAGCTCTGTGTGGCGTTGAGGCACATTCATCTTCATTTGAATGGGACATAGAAAGGTCAACCAGGCATGGCGGTTGGCTGCACTCAACAGCACAAAGTAAACAAACAGCACAAAGCCCTGCAAAGTGGCCGTGAGGCAAAAGAGATATGAAAATATGAGGCCCAGTTGCATGTAGGTGCACAATCCAAAGATCCAGCTTAAGCCCAGCAGAAAGAATAAAAGCACTGAGAGACGCATCTGCTGTATAATATGCTGTCGCCGAGGATGCAGAACGCGGTAGACGCTATATAAGATGCTAAGCAGCATAAAAGCGTTGGCGATTATTATCAATGCAACTGGTAGCAACACGCCAAGAGCCAGGCTATAACCCGAAGGATAACAAAGAGCTGTGGCTAGAGTCTTGAACTGATGTGCAGAGGGCTTAAACGAATCTGCATCGAAGATTACCACAAGCAATGTGGGAAAGAAGGGCAGAATCCAGGCTACTAAAGCAGAGTATAATATATAGTGCTGTGGGCGTGCCACGCCTATAACTGTAACATAGCGCTGAAACTGCAAATAAGCTATGATTAGCATCCAATGGAAAATGACCAGCACAGAGTATTGCAAAGCTGCGCCCAAAAACAAGCAACGTTGCCAGTTGGAGTCGGACCAATTGTTATTACCCAGCACGCCAAAGAGCAGCAACTGAAAGCTTAATGCCAGACACAGATGCAGCAGCACTTTTGTAGAAGCCTGACTACGCCACTGCTTAACCAGCACTGCGGTCAAAAATATACCAAGCAGTCCAAACAACGAAAGGCCACAGCCCACATAGGTAATAGTATCCAGGAGCTGTTCATGCCACAGCAACTTGGCAGCCAATTCAGTCTCAGCAAGCTGTGCGTAGCTGCCGCCCACAAGAAACGAAAACTGAGTGAGATGCTGGGCATGACAAAGCACGTTTGGCTGCTGCGCACTGCTGGTGGTAACGCCATCACTTAGCCAAGTTCCATAGTTCCAGTAACCGCAGCCTTCGGTTGCTGCGGCTGCTCCGTCTGCTGCCGACAGTTGATAATTGGGATTGCGCAACAGAAACGGCACCGGCTCAGGCAGGCTTGCAACTGTAAGTTGAATTGAATTGAACTGAATTGAATTAATCATTAATTAATTCAGTTGAAACGACTTACGCTCAAAGCCTGGTATGCTTATAGACAGAACTTGGCTGCTAGGTTGCCGGCTAAGCTGAGTTTTCCACAAAAAGCGCAGCATGCGCATAAACTTTGAGAACCAAGTGTGAGGCGCCTCTAGCAAGCAGTTCTTGCCAAAGCGATGCAGGCAAATAAGCAGCCGTCTCCAGCTGCGTGTCCATACAAAGTTTTTCCAGATTTTCATGCGCATAGAGCAAGCGATACCAGAAGCCGCTCTTGCTTGCTTGGCGATCAGCAGCTGCCGCTGAGTAAACTGCAATGCCCGTAATACTTTGACACTGGGGATTGACAAAAAACACGCTCAGATTGCTGCTAAGCCAGGCCTGCACTCCCATGTTGGCCAACCTAATGGCTTCCACATCCATATCCATGCTGTTAGCCATTGGCTGTCCACAGAGCTCTTGTGGCAATGCATCCATATATTGCTCAAACTGGCTCAGCAACTTGTTTGTGGAATTCAACTCAGCTGAGAGTGCCAGCGTCTGTTTATCTGCGCTCATTATATGCTGGCAAATGCTTATTAAGCTCAAGCTAAGCTCGCTTGTCTTGTTTGCCTGCTGCACTAGCTTAGCTACAATAGTAGCTGTGCTGTAAACATCCGCAGCTGTTAGCTTGCCGTGAGCCTCGCTCAAAAGACTTCTGAGCTTCACCAAGCTAACCTTATCTGTGCTCAGCTGATGCAGCTCTTGACTAAACTTGTTAGCTGAGCGACAGCGCAAAGTTTCATTATTGAGATGCTGCCAAACAGCAACTGATGCGTTGTTCAGACAACGCAGACGGATGGGCAATCCTTTCTCATCCAAACACAGATTGCGTAGATTCGCAAATTCACCGGCTGCAGTGCGTGGTAAATGATTTGGTTGCACCTGCCATAGCCTTCTGCCATTTTGAGATATAAACTCATAGCGCTGTTGCAAGTCTGTTGGTTCACAATAAGTAGCAGCGATTGCACTTTGGTTTCCTATTTGCCAATGCAGCTGTGGAAACAGTTGTATGCTGCGTCTGGTGTTAACTTCAAGAAGACGCACATGTCCGTAGCACAGCAGACTCCAAGCCCAGACAAACAATTGCACAATTAGCCAGTTGTGCTTAAACATTGTTAAAAAGCGTCGTTACCTACGGAAGCTGTGAATTCAACTGTCGGCTTTGAATCACAAGTGAAGCTTGCCAAGTAATAAACAATAAACAATTTGATGCGCTTAGCATCTAATTACGCGTACTTGGCTCATTCATAAATATTCTACTGAGTGAAACACTCAAGTTTTATCGATTGGTCGGCCGGTAGCTGTTGCTGCTTAAACAATCGTTAAGCTGTTGAACACACTGGCAGATCGTACAATAAACAATTGTTATTGAGTGGCGCAGCATTGTCAATCAGCCAAGACTCTTGCCGGAGGCAAATCATGTTGATGCTTTAAGTTTCTCTAACTAACCTTTACTACATTTTTTAGTGAAAAATTAAATTTAAAGGTAATTTATAATTATGTATTTATTTTTAAATAAATATTTTAAATAATAAATGATAATAATTGTGAACATAATTAATCATCGGCGTGTGGACATTTAGTTTTATTTTTACCTTTTCTTTTAATTTCGATAGAGTGTAGCAATCAAGTATCCCAGCTGTCTGAACTGCCTGTTGATTTATTGCTACGCCTTAAAGTCATGAGCCAAAACGTATATTTAAGGTAATTTACATATTTGAAGCTTTAAATAAAATCAAGTTACATGCAAAACGTTTATTTCATCCAATTTGAATTTAATGAATTTAATGATGCACAATGCTGTCGTATTATTTGCTGTTGCCCGTTAGCTAGCTGTGCTCGTTACCTGTTAGTAATAGAGGGTCAAAAGGTAAGCTTATGACTTAAAGCCATAAAGAGAATTTTGTTGAAAAGTTTTGCAAAACTAAAAGTTAATAATATATATTTATGCTTTCCTTTCAGTATTATGCTCCAAGCGCTGCACTAAAATAAGCGGATTACATGCAAATTCGGATTGCAGTTTAATAATTGAGTTTGCATATATGCTACATATATATGACTCTTGTGAAATGCAATTGATTTGCCTATTGATATTTGTTTTATTGCTGAATAATTGAATCAAACAGCTTGTATGACTACCGCGAGCTAACTACTCACCACTCCCCTCTCTCTGGCTCTTCATTAAGCGCGGACAATGAAAAACAATATCGCTTTGTAGCGCAACGAAAGCGTCTGGCAGTTGTTCCAACTTAGTAGAGTTTGTTTGGCTAGTTCCACTTGAGGAATTTATTTACTCAAGTGTGATGCGATTATCCTGCTGCACTTGTCCTTTGTAGTTACGCCCGTTGGGCACAAACTGTTGGCATGCGAAATTGCAGCATGCCCTTTGTTCACCAGCGAGTGTTTAGTCAAATATGCATGCCATGCAGATATGCCCAAAACAAGGTACAAACTCTGCAGCTAGCTCGGTTGTTAATTAAACGTCAACTAGATAGCCATCTTTAGCTTGACAAAGTTGTAACGAGACTCTATTGCGCTTCAAAATCATTTCCAAGCCAATGGAAAATAACTAACGCTCTAACTAAAAAGTTCATTACATTCATATTTTTAATAATAAAATACAAATTTATTTTGCTTTGATTTTGTGAAGCCTTTGCTTTTTTAACTTTTAGTTCTAAAGAGTATTGAGTCTTCTCTGCGTTGCTTATAATTTATGCGTAATCCGAGCTGCGTTTGTTGACTGACGCTGTTGTCTACCTGGTTAACATTTCTCTTTCAAAAATCGCTCCATCAGTGTCAACGTCATTGTTTGCCTGTCAGCATCAGCAGCAGCTCGACCAGCAGCTTTAGTTCCACAACGGCCTCTGGCCAAAAGCTGACATTTATCGGACAACACAGCTGACTTTTGTTATGGCAGCTGAGCCATTGCTTGCTGCGAGTCGTGCTCAAATAAGAGCTATATTAAAAGATGCCTTTTGACAATATTAGCCTATGCCATACTGCATTTAATTACGTTTCTTTGTGCATTAGCAACAACAAGACTAAACTTTTTATTTATCTGGCAGTGGCAACATTGAAGCGCAACGCATATAAAACGCTTAAACAGCTACTTGAGAAGCTTCAACAAATTGATTCGGTTGGTCTATGGCTGTATGTGTGTGTGACTTTGTGTGTGCGTGTGTGTAAATGGCGCCAATTTTCCATCAATTGCTATTTGCAATTTTTGTCAAAAATCTTTTAATAGAGTTATTCAAACACCGTTATCAGTTAAATACGCCGCAATCAATCAATGCAAATTTCAGAAAATGTATCTTAATTTAGTATTTAATATAAATTAATCAAATTGATAGCGGTTTACCGAACATTAGTTCTAGTAGCAGCAATTAAGTACAAAAGCGCCATCTATGGCATAACATATCAATCAGCAGCAAAGAGAGAGCTTGCTGGCAGCTTTTGCTCATCAGCTGTAGCTCCCTCACCCAGCGGGAATCAGCTAGATGGGAACTACTCATGTTACAATTAGAATAAAGTAAAGACTTTCTTCTTGGAAGATTTAACGTTTCAAATTTAATGTTTTATAACTTAGTTCATAACAAATATTTTCTAAAGTGATATGTCTTAACATTTTCTTCTCTCCTAAAAACTTATGTTAAAAAAGTAAGCAAGTCCGTAATGCACATTTGTGCCGTTGGGTTACTACTAAAACTAGCTCTCAGAGCGAACTGGGCTGAGCAGTCTGCAGTACCGTGGTTGAAATAACAGATGAAAAAGGCACCACTTTAACATTTACTGTTAAACAGCCAGTTGCAAACAGCACATGGTACAAGTGTCCTGGCTGGGTTACTGCGACTTCTCGGCTACTTGAATACAACACAACGGTTGCTTCAGTCGTCAATGAGTCTTACTAGCGTACTGTTCAAACGCATACTGTTAAATAAATAATATATGAAAAAAAAAACAAGGCTAGAGATACGCAGAGTCGCGCGCGCTACGCTTATCAAAAGTGAGCCGAGTGCAAACAAACAGGCGAATGTTGAAACTTGTCGTGTTTTAATGTGTGAGTGTGTTTTTATGGTGTTGCTGTTGTTGAGCTTGTTCTTGTTGCTAGTGAAACTGTAGTGAAAGTCAAATCTTAAACACAAGACAAATAAATCACAAGCCAAAGTGGCAACAACAAACACATTGATATTGAAATAAACAAAATATAAAGTGTATAATCCTGTTGGTGTATGTCGCTCAATAAAAAGAAATAGGCGCTTTAAGACCAACAGTACGTATACGCACCATCGGCAAGCATTAAAGCATACTTTAGTGAGCTCTAATTTATTTTTGGTGCGCAAATTCCAAATTGTCGCTCACACTTTTGAACAGACGCGTGTATATGGGTGTGGGGCCATAAATTATGTTCTTTGGTCTTCTGATATTTCGATACGAATCAAACATAAACATAAAAGGACACACAACTAAACGACAACAGCAGCTAGAAATATTGAGCTCAATATGTCAAACTTTATTAGACATTTGACTTTGCGTGCTTAGGGCTATTTCGGGTGACAGTTATACAATTGTTTCGAGTTGTTATTGTTTTAGTTTGCCTGTGAGTCTAGTGAATGTCCATTATAAGTGACAAATGTTGCCGCCAGTAAGCGAGTTAAACATACAATTGTCCTCGACTGGGCTCAAATGTTTGCCTGTGTGCCTAATGACCAACGCATCGTTCACTCAGTTATTGCACGTTTAGTGCGCAAATTGACAGACAATTTGGGCACAAATATCACTTAATTTATATCAGTTGCAATTATGAAATTGCGAGCGCAACATAACAAACTTTATGCGCGTCTGACGACCATTAATAATGCTTGTCATAAGCTTAAGTCTTGGCAAAGCTGTTGAATTTTATGCCTTTAAAAATAAAAAATAAAATAAAATAGCAGCGACAGCAAAAAGCTTTCAGTGCTTATTTACACTTTTTGTCAACCCAGATAAGCCGTTCGGGCTTCGAAGGACCATTATCAAATATTGTACGTAATTAAAATACGCCACTCGAGACTGAACTGAAACCGAGCCTCAAGCCGAGTCTGCTAATGCTGATTAAAATGCAATAATCACAAAGGGGTGTTCATGCCCAGCAAATAAACGCAACGAAGGTTGACAGCGTTTGGGCAAAGCAAACTTTAACAAGAACACACACTTATGCAAAAGCTTAAATTAGCTTATAATGCGCATTTTCTTTAGAGTACACTGCAGGCAACTTGCTGTTACTAAAGAAAAACGGACAGACACACACACATACATATAGCTAAGATGAAAATCGATATCTCACTTTACAGACCATGTTTAACTTTGTGGCACCTGGAAAAGCAGCCTTCAATTTCACGGGCTCCCTTTTAATTTATTTATTTTTTGGCTGTTGTGCCTATTTATATGGCGCGAGCTTTGCATAAGCGCAGGCCTTTAGTTGTACAAGACTTTAAAATGGCGTCACCTTGATTGCCGTACACTTGGCGAGGCACATAAATTTCAAACCATGCTTAGCTAGCCATGTAAACACACAAATGCATGTGCACACGTGTATGTGTGTATGCGTGTGTGTGTGTGTGTAATTAAAGAGGCGTATGCATCCTTTGAGCCGCTTGTTGCCGTTTTGGTTGCTTCTGCTGCCCCGCATGCCAGTGTTGCTGTTGCTGCTGCTGTTGTTGTTGTTGTTGTTGTTGTGACCCAGTTGATGACTGTTTTAGTATGTTTGGCTGGCACATGTTGCATGTGGCATGCAATTGTAGCAGCCCTGCAAATAGCAACTGCTGACTAAACGCCTGGGGGATTCAAGCTTCAAGCTCTACGCCGCTTGCGCTCATTAGAATATTTGATTAGCAAGTGACCTTAAAGCAGGCCAATGTGCCTAAAATATGCCAACTTTAAGTTCAGCCTGCAATGCAAACAGCAAACAATGTAGAACAGAAAGCAAGAAACATAGATAGAGCGCAAAATTTATTTGAAAATTTGTAGCAGCCTTAAGCCGATTTCAATGTGAAAGCTCATGAATAATACATGGAGTTTGTGGCAAAGTTGATGCAAACACATAGAGAGACACAACTAAAGATTGCCTTTGTTTAATAATATATTGTATATGCACAGCAAAATAAAAACCCATAAATATGCGTAAACAAATAAACTCAATTTAACTGCATACAGTGATAAATTCAACATAAATCTCCAACTGTGTGAGACTAATAAATTCAACAGACACGTGTCTAGCTCGAATGTATTGCAATTAAATATTAAAAGCACTAAGCACTGATATGAATAGCATTTAATTAATATTGTTTTGAAGCTGACTAAAGTTTATTATTTCGTGAGAGAGTAGTACAACAAACATAAGCAGCAACAAAAATGGTGAGTAAATTTCAACATTTAATTTCAATATTTAATTTTATCCTTTTATTAAATCTAATGAAACTATTTTGTTAAAGTACAATGCAATACAATATAGTTCACCCTCAGTTCGACTGGCTTTGCTGGTGATTTTATCAGTGAAAATTAAGCAGTGAATTTACCAACGCTATTTCTATTAATTCCACCAATGTTTTATATGGGCCGTTGATTAGTGAATTTAATATTAATAGGTGCATATAGGTACAATTTCATTATTTAATGAAAATGTACTAAATGAATTTAAAATCCTCTGGTGTTAAATGACTACTTATTAATTGATTGCGATTACAAAATTACTCAGCTACCAAAATTTGTTTAATTATTTTGGAGTTTTTTTTAAAGATGGCTTTTTAACATTTCTTATTATTATTTGACACAACAAATAAAATTATAATTTGAAAAAATTCCAAGGTTTAGCTTTAAATATTTAATACTTTTTCTTTGTCATTTAATCTTGATTAAGTTTTTATTGCCTGTAATCTTGATCATGAAGCAATTGAGTGAAACCGAAATAAATTTTAGCTCGTAAATTAGTTCATCTGATTCGCCCTTAAAAATACAATTTATCAATCATTATGATTACGAGTCATTATTTAACAGATTTGGTTATATGTATTTATGAATTGTCAATAAAGCTCAGCTATAGATAGTTATATTGCAAGGCAGTAACTTATTAGTCTTGTCTGTATTAAAAACAATAAGAAATACTAAATCTATAAAAAATAAGATCATACCAAAGTACGAGGCAAACGCGCATAAAATGAAAATAAATCTTTTGACTTCACAAAGGCAGCAAGCCCAATGACAAAGCAAACAAAGCAAAGTTTCCTCCCCATATCTATGTTAGGCTGCCAGAGACTAGTAAACAAAACAATGTTCATCTAATGATGCGATTTACGCAGTGCTTAGCTTGTGTATATGTTTATATATTTTTTTGAAATTATATACACATACACGTGTGGCAGGAATTTGATTGTTGTTGCAACCTTTCAATACGCGCAACAAAGGCAATAAACATCAAATATCGGTTAGATACATCTTTAGCTAAACCCAGCTACAGTTGCGACTGCTACGCCAACTAGACGTATACGTAATGTATGTAAATGCGCACAGACATATATTTGAATCATTTTGCTTGTTGTTTGCTACAACTTCCGCAGGAAGCGATTGATTGTCTGTATGTATTTATGTATGTGGGCTGGATTCCGCATAACAAATCAATCTGATTGCCTAATACATATATTGTAAAGAATTGAAAGTGCGCAATCGTTATTGTACTCACAGTTCGCAACTCATTTATCAATCGCAGCTGTTGTTTCACCCTTAAAAATGCAACACAACGCGCTTTATGGCATTCTTAGCCAGATGCCATTTTATTATCACTTATTGTGCCTGCAGCTGTAATTAAAATGTTTCCAACATTCCATTGCCGTTTTTATGCTTTTATTTTGAGTGGCCATAAAAATATGGGTGTGTGTTTTATTTTTTAATTTTGGTTTTTGTAATTGTTGCCGCCGCCTAGCACTCACATACATATGGGAGGAAGTAAACATAAAGGGCTAATAAGCTAATCGCTCTTTTATTACTTTCAGTATGGATTTGTTAACTACGCGCTGGAGCTGCTGGTGCTGAAACACTTTGGCGATGAAATATGGGAGAAAATCAAGTGAGTAGCAAAAGCAAATCAAACTCTCTTGGTATAAAAATAAATGTCTTATGCTTACATTGTAATTTATTTGGCCAGTAGCTTAAATTACATATTAGCTAGCTGGCTGGCTGGTTGGCATATTTATAGCCAAGCGTTGGCCTGTCAGCTCATTAGCTTTTACCTTTGCTCAAATTACGGAGCAAACTAATTGCGCAAAGTGCGCTTAATAATAGCCAAAAGGTGTAGAGTCTACGATTACAAAGCAAAGTTGCACAAATTAACAGCAGCCACATAAAGAATGCGTTGTTAATTAATAATAAAAATAAACATGAATTTATGCCCATTTGTCTGGCAAAGCAGACGCCACAAACCGCAATTAACTAATTATCCATTTTTCATATAGAACACGTCCGCAGCGAAACTTATAAGCGCACACATGTGCACGCATAAATTAATTGCGTTAGTGTGTGTGTCTGTCAGGCAAATAAGCAAAACACGCTTTATATTAATGTTAACAACAATTTTCGGCTGTGGCATCAGCGGATATCCGGACAAAAATACCAAAATGGCGCTAGCACCAACGCGTGCCCACAATACGTGTGTGTGTGTGTGTGTGGTTTGTGTGTATGTTACTATGACTAAATACAATTCGCATTTATCTTAATTATGTTATTGATATTGCTATACAGAAGCTTTGTATATTTACTTTACTGTGGTTGTTGTTGCTGCTGCTGCTGATGCTAGTTCGCGTTTTTCTTTAGGTTAACCCCAAGCTATGACGTCATGGCAGCTTGGTAATTGTGCCATGATTTATGAATTTTTTGTTGGCTTAACTGCAAGTCAGCGGCCAGCGATGCGCTGCATTAACTTGGCAGACGTGCAGACAACCCTTTTAATGAAATATATGCTATACAACGAGGCAAATCAAAGACAACTTTTCTCATTAGTCAGCAGCTGCCGCTGCTGTTGAACTTGCATACGACCCAAGAAAGACTCCACATAATAAAAAGCATGGCGAAAAAAAAATATATTGGCTTATTATTGCGCCAAGTTTAAACGAGGGCTGGCAATGACATGACTTTAATTATATTGCAGTCAAGCAGTCGAGCAGGCAGTCAGTGTGGCATTGGCAATGGACAATCAATGCATTCAGTCAGTCAGTCCAGTCAGCTTGGCTTCGGCAGCGACAAGTGGCTAGCAGGGCAACACTCATTATCCTTCACTTGAGGCGGCGCCTAGGCATTGGCATTGACGCCCACACATACACACACACACACACACACACACACACACAAATACACATACAAGCGCTCACTCTCAGACACACTCTAGGCGCTTGCGAAAGGCATTGTCAAAGCAAGGCAATGCGTACGTGCCTGTCTCTCTCTCTCTCTCTCTCTCTCTCTCTCTCTTTCTTTTGCGCTCTTTCTATCTCTATTAGACTTTTATTTATAAACTGTATATATGCAAGCGTTAGTCTATGCCTTGATTGACATGCTGCTGACCTCAATGTTTGAATGCGGCCTGCCCAGTTGCTGTTGTTTAGTCTAGCACTGCGACTATTGTTGATTGCTTTTAAAGCTGACAGCAGCTGAATTTTAGCTGAGCTTTAAACTCTGCTATATAAATTAAAGCCGGCTCGGCTTACAGCGGCAGCTGGCAGCACTTAATCAGCTTCATGGCGCTAAGCGCTTTATGGGCTTGATATTAGAGTCGTTTGCTGTGGCTCTGTGGCTGTTGTTAGTAGCGCAATAATTGCAGCACATCAATCTGTAAATGAGCTACATTAATTTCAACCAAAAACACCAGCCATAAAATTACTCCAAGGCATTGTGTGTGTTGCGGCCTGACTTTGTCTTTGATGCGGCGGCTCAGGCAGCTTGATTGTATTGATAGATAAATGTGCTCAAAGCACTGCCCAAAGGCTGTGAGGCTTGACATTAAGATCACGGTCAAAGTGTCAGCTGTGCTGTGCTAATACACAGACCGGAAATGTACATGCATATATCATATTTAAGCCACGGCCTCCCGCATACTCTCTACATAGCAAAATATGTATAGACTATGCTGTCGCAGTGTCTCTTTATTGTTATTGCTGCGAAAGTCCTTGTTATTGTTATCGCTGTTGCTGTTACTGTTGCTGCTGCTACTGATGCGTGTTTGTGGCACTTTAGACAAAAATCGATTTGCCTATAAAATGTTTAACAACACACACACACACACACACACACACACACACACACACACGAAGGATTGACAGCTAAACCACAAAGGCTGCTGCTGGCTCTGCCTTCATATCAATATGTCAGTCAGTCGTTGTGGCTGCTGCTGTCCAAAAATGCGCAGCTAATGGGTTCGTTGGCCCACACAAGTCTGGACCAGCAGCTGGACCGCATATTTTTGCTCTGCGTGTGTGCTTCAAATGCCTGCTGATGTGACGGCGTCGCGGGCGATTGATTATGCACTGTACGGAGGCCTTGAAGCGGAGCTCAATTTGATATTCAACAAAATGCTGCTATTTTGAAATGCAAATGAATATAAACTAGCAATTTACACTTGGGTAATTGTATTAGTTACACATTTTGAAACAGCTTAGGCTTATCACGCATACGCCACATAGTCTCGGAAATTAAAAGCATGAAAGGATTTTTGGTTAGTTATTGATTGTGGCAGCAACTGATAAAATTCTCATCAATCTTCATTCGATGTTTGAGTCTGAAGCGCAGGCAATCAGCCAGCGTTTTGTCAGTCATACGAAGCCTGTGCCACCTAGACACGTGTATAAGCTGAGATTTCAACGTCTCATTGCACACGCTGGGCGTCTTCCCATTAAAAACGCATTTTTATGCGCCTGTTAATTTGCATGCTACTTGCTAAGTGGCGCTCTAAAGAAAAGAAGGATGCTGCGCTGGGCCATTAACGCCACCACCACCGCTTAGCTCCCCACACACACAAATGTGTTTTGGGCTTCATATTACTGATTTAGCTTTTTGGCCGACACTGATGTCGACACTGTTTTGTTCGCGTGGTTGCTTCTTCTTCTTCTTTTCGGGGTTACACATGCTGAAATTTTCATACACGCCCACTAAAAAGAAAGCCACGCTGCCAGCATTATATCATTTTGTATAATTTTGTGTGCATGTGCTTTTTTTTTTTGCACACAGAAAAAATCGATCGCATTTTCATGGCAGACATTATGGAAATTCGAGTCGCTGCTCAAGTGTTTGTCTGTGTGAGTGTCGGAAATGGCATTTCTCAGGCATGTAACCAGTTGAGTGTGTTAACTGAGCATGTGTGTATGTGTGTGTGCGGGCTAATGCGTCAACAAATGTGCGTTGAAGCAGCTAAAGTTTCAATCCCAGCCAAAGGTTTAGGTTTGCTGTAAAATATTTCGCTTTTAAATGCCAAATAGCAAAGTTGCCTGTGGCTTGATCCTTATATGTGTGTGTTTGTGTGTCGCTTACAAATGCAAACAAAAACAAACAAACAAACAAGTGAAAGCTCAGCCAAGTCAAGGTGTACTCATATATACTTGCTGTAAGTTTGCTTTGCAGCTTTCTCTTTACATATAGTCTGTAATATTTTCATAACTCTGCCTGTCGCTGCCAGTTTGTCAATTGTTTCATATTCAATACACTAGCGTCTTATTGACTGTCAGCTGCAGTCTGCCTAACTGCCAGCCATTTGACACGTTTTCGCACTTAGCGCTGAGATTACTTTTAGCTTAGATTGCATTTGGTTTGGCATATACGACTCGATTTATTTTTTGGGGCTGCTTCGCATTTATTGTTCGCTTTGATTGCTTCATATATCCGGCAGAGACAGCTCACAGGCACAGACAGGTGCACGCCACCTCTCGCTGCACGCCCATATTATTGTAAGTTCGCATTTTATGCGGCGCAGTTTTATCGCTTTATGAATTAGGAGCTGCGTGCGTGCGCACCAAAACTTGTTCACGCGGCGCATACTTAATGTGTACAATACACACTCCGCCTACGCGTAGGCAAACATTAGCGCATTTCATGGCTTCTCAATAGCGATTGCTTCTCTGACTAAATGTCCTTTCGTGCGCACAACTCAAATGGAGTGCAATAATTCCAATGAAGTATGACAAATTATGTATATCAAATGGGTTGTGTTGTGCTATTAAGCAGACAACTCAATTAAGAGAGCGTGGCATTAAAATGAGCGCTATCGATTACTCAAATAATTTACTTTTGATATTAAATCCATTTGTTAAACTCAACTTGTATGGCCAGACATTCACAATGAATGCTAATTCACAATAATAACAGGCAATAAGTCACGCGTGAATTTATGTCTGTTGCTAATATTGGGGGCACAATGGCAACAGAAAGTTTTAATTAAACAACTTGTGTATGCTGGTTTGGACAGCGCACACTACGCGTATACGCAATGCCCATTGCGCTCAAAGTTGTGCATTTCCACCAGCATTGACCAAACGCTAACCATGTATCGCTTACACGCCCCGAAATACATATTTATGGCTCTCCCCTTTCCCTCTCTCTTGTGTCTCTCTAGGGGCATGTATATGCCAAATGCAATTTATATGGCACGCAAGTTGCGGGTCAGCCCAGCGCAGGTTTTAAAACATTTATATTTGTATTTTTAATATCGCTTCAAGCATTGCCACATGCATTTAGTCTGCATGACACAACAATTCAAATCGCATTGAAATCTCGCTTGCTTTGTGCCACACCCTATGACCATCAATGTGGGGCAAGTGAGTATGTAGCAGTCTTTTGGCAGCCATTGCAACTGCAGTTATGCCGCACAACTTACACTCAAAATCAAGTATGTTTCCAACAGATTTGTGTGCGCTTTCCCGTTGGCTCCATGGCAACTCGTTGATAATGATGCCAAGCACATTGCATGCCACACTTGTAAGATCATTTTTTTTCAGTTGATTTGCATGCGCAAACATTTGAGCAGCAACAGTAACAAGGCAGATGGCTGATGCCTGCAGCGACATTGCGCAATGGCATGTGGCATGCACCGGAAGTGTTGCCATGTGCCACTGTCAATTTGCAACAATGTTCTGCTTGGCTCTGCCCAAAGCTCAGTTGTCTCGCTTACATCGCATCGTATCGCATCGCATTGCCTTGACGTGGAGTCGAGTCTTGGCCGCTGGGCATCATTAAATCAAACGCTTTTATCGTAGCTAAATGCAATAAGCGTCAAAAGCTGTCAGTTCCTGTTGCGATAAGCAGGTCATTGCCAGAGGGGCTTTACAACTGCAAGAGTTTTCATTTCTAGCACATTATGCATGCCTAATTAGTTCCTGGCATAACAACAGAGTTGCGTTATTCTCCCATTTGTTTTAAGTAGAGTTGAAGCAACGGCAACAGTCATAAGTGCGGCTATAGGCCGCATTTATCAGCGCCCATCGACATTTGCTAATGATGTCCTAATTTGGAGATGTCACAACGCGCACATAGATAAATTCTCTGGGACGCACACAGAGAAGAAAAAGTAAATAAAAGTGCCCCAAGCCAAACGCAAGTTATTCGATGAACGGCCACAGCTTGGTTGACATAACAAATGGCAAGTAGATTTCGATTTCAGTTGCTTGTCTGGGGCGCCTTGTCAATGGCTCTAAGCGAAGTTACGAGTGCCAAGCATGTGGACAGTTATTAATGAGTTGACCAGCTACGTTGAGAAAAAGTGCGATTCATTAACACGGCGTTGGTTGATTTTGCTCTGTTTTGCTTTATCTGGACACTGGCGTACTCTTAAAGCCACGTTAAAGGTTAATCATACGCTCTGTGGGCCGTGCCACAATGCTTAATGCTAAGCCGCTACGAAATTGACTTGACTGTGACATTGACAATAATAATAATAATGTCGACGACGACAACGATAATGATGCTACCGCTGATGAATCTGAGTATGGGCGTGGCACAGCCGCCCGCTCTTAGCATTAGCTCTTGTATATCACGTCCTTGCAGCGCTTCATCGACTAATCGCATGCAAATACACATAGAACTACTTAGTGTAGAGCATAGTATATATGTATAACGCTGCTCGCAGCTACGTGCAGTTGCCTGTTTTGAATAACACGCCTTGAGGATTACGACGCCGAAGCTACACAAATACACACACCCACACATACACACACACAGTCATAACAACGACTATTACTTTGGTTATGTCTGTGATTTCAATGTTAATTTTGCTGCCCAGTTTTGTGTGCTATCAGTGGCTCTTAAAAAGCATTTTGGAATCTCACGCAATTGCCTTTGCTATTCGGACACATGTACACAAATGTCGATTGCTGTCGGTTCGATTACAATTCGGGCTGCATTTGCCTCTTATGCCGTGCCTCTACAAATTGTGGCAATAAACGCTTTTGGCTCCAGCACACACACACACACACATACACACACCAGCAATGCTAATGTCCTCCTGTTGGCCATGGCCCAACTTTGTGTGCCGTTGTTGCTGCACAATAAAACATGTGACTCACTTGAGTTATGTGCCACATTAACTTGCACAAGTCTTAAGTGGCTTTTAACCTTATTTCGTTTCCGTTTCTTTCAGCTGCAGCTTTGCAGCACACACATCCCATGCTTGCCGCAGGGCATGGAGGTTTGCGGCACAGCCACTTAGAAAATAGTCAAGAAAGCTGCAATGCATTTGTCGACTTGGCTACAGTGATAAACTTTTAATACGCGCTTAGAGATAGTTCTTAAAATAAACCTTACTTTTCTTGTTCTGTCTAATAGTCAGGACTATCGATAGCTCTCGCTATCGCTATTCAAAGAATCGCTGAACACGTGCCTCAATTACATCCGTACTCAATTGACAAAACTTAATATTCTGTAACACAAATTTCACAATTGTGACGTTCAGATTCGTGGTAGTTATTTTACCCATATTGCACCGGCAAGATCCCTGGAGTCACATGCAGTTTTGTACGAAAAATGTCCAGAAATATGTTTTTAATAGCCTGTGTAAGGTAATGTATTTTTCATTTAACAAGAAATGTTATTTTGAAATAAGTTGAATTCCCTTTTCATGTATCAGAGGCATAAATGTAAAAAAGTATAAAAATTATTTTTATTACAAAATCCAGGAAAATTGTCGCTCCTGAAACAACTTGTTTTGTGAAATGTCCATTTCTTAAACTTTGTAAATCTCACTTAATAGCTAATATGAAACTTGTAGCAACAGCAAGAGTCAAGCCTAAAACAAAAGCAATAAACAATTCAATTTAATAGCAAGGTGCACCGCAAGCTCATTTAAAATTCGTAACGTGAGTAGTTATTTGAGAAACGCGTTGCCACAAACGGCAAATCAAATTAGTTAATTGATTTTATATCTGTTGCGGTCGTCTGCTGTCAAAAGCTTTGGCAAAGCCAAGTTAAAGTTTGGCCTGCCATAAGCCAGCAAGTACAAGTAGTTCATGAAACAGCAACTTAGTGGCTCTGCCATAAAATTGTGTGCCGCATGACACAGAACTAAGCACGATGATGCGTGCAGTGGGTACATTTACCAAATTGCGTATTTGCGATACACACACTACGTGTGTGTACGTGGCTTAACTATTTGCCTTTTGGCATATTAAGCTATAATATTTACTAATGCGCTGCCGGCCCAACGCCGTCTATTTCGATATATAATTGCCTAATATTTGCAGTAATACACGTGCGGCTCTTTTAAAGCAGAAAAGTAAGCAACAATGCGCTCACAAAAATTATTTTCATACTTTGTATTTGCTCGATAAGGTCACTTAGCGGCCAAAGTGCTCTGTGTCTATGTCCATGTCCGTGTTTGTGTTCTCGCACAATATTTAAATAAGCGCGGGAAAAGTGAGCTGTGTGAGGAAATTGAATTTGTAAGTCGGTGTAGCGAGCACAACGCTAAGCTACTAAATGTCGTCTTGTGTTTGTTACGCTTCGCTTACATGGCGTATACTTAACAGAATGATGAGCTGCAAATAACAAGGTGATAAATTGCCGGCTGTGTAATTAATTTCTACAGCATAAATTAGCGTTGAATACAATGCCATTAAAACGTTGTCGCGCACGCATAAACAAATTTATTATACATTTCATTTTTGTCTGCAAAGCGTGTAGCTTTATTAACGGCAGGTTTGATTAGCAGCCAAATGAGCGCATAAAATATACAACTTTCAATTAAGTTGTCAATCAAAAGTCTAGCAAAGATACACACGAGTCAATTTATATCAATCATACGCAACTTTTGCAAATAGACGCTGTGCGCCTATAATTGAATTTGAGCTCAGAACTTTGCGTTAAGAGCACAATTAGCACTTAAATGAGTTGTCTGCGGCAAGAGGCTAGAATCAAAGGCAACTTGGGCACAATTGAGAAGTGTAACAAAACATAATGCTTATTTGCCCAAAAGTTGTCATTCAGCAGAAGTTAAAACAGCTTTAACAAACTTTGCACAAAAGATGTCAGCATAAATCTTATTTTAATTTGCAGCTTCCTGTGCAGCACACACACACACACACACACACACACACAAAGTAAGACACCCACATGCCACATTTCTTAGAATAATAAATTGTAGTACAAAATCAATTTCCAGTCATAAAATATATAAGCCACTGTGTGTGCTAGCAGCAGGAAATTAAAATTCAACGCTGTTGAGCATTTGGCTTACTGTAGCTTGTTGCATTTAAAAACTTTAAAAGTCATGCCAATCAGCTAAGAGCACTAGCTAAATCAAACGAGTCCAAATGCTGACTAAATCGCAGTGCACATAGCTGAGACAGTTTAGTTGCAACAGCTGCACACTTGCTTATGCTGCAGCAGTTGAACAATTTACAAATGCGCAAACAGCAACAGCAAATTCTGTTTTCCTGGCTCACCTGTTACGCCACGCCCCACTGCTTGGTGGCAGTGGGCGTTTGATGACAGTTGATGTCATTTTATCAGAGGTTTAGGCACACTCAGCGTTGGGGGAAAAATGTGAAAACTTTTGCACGTGCTACACACGCTTCGCTATTACTTTGCTATTTCTATAAGATATCAACTGTGAGTTACAGTCTTGTGACTCTAGCGACTGTTTATTTCACAGTTACTCAGCAAGATGTATTCAATTTGTTTTTGGGCAACAGCTTGTCACGAGTTCTATCAAATAATAAAGTCGATTTGCACAACGGCAAGCAAAGGCAGCAAGGGATTTGTTTCTTCTTTTCTCGCATTGTTATTCAATGCAAATTTGATGAAACTTTTTTTAGACCCGGCACATAATAATCTACAGCAGGTCTTGTATGTTAGTCAAATGAGATTTTTTGTGTCACAGGCAGTAGGAGGCTTAGTAGACCCAATAAGACATATATATTCTTGATCAGGCAAAAGAGCTCTCTATGACTGTCTGTATGAGCAACAAGAACTAAGAATATATAACAGCTAGAGGGACAAAATTTGGATATCCAATTACTCATATTTTCAATCAAATTGCATATAATTTTCAAAAAAAAAAAACATATAACGGATTTATTAAAATTCAGCACACAAGCTTTAGAATATTCTTGATCAATGCCAAAATTTTCACCCCGGGTAACTCCAGAAACATTTAAATTTTCTATATAGACAGCGAGGTGCAATTGCTAGCACATCTGCGAAAAATTTCCCAACTTTAATATGTTGTTGTTTTTGTTTTTTATGTAAAATCTGTAATTTTTCTCGATTCATACTTGGTCACGTAATGTCGGGAACGGCCGACTTACAGTATCTTTAGACTATGACTTTAAAAAGCTCAAAAAATGTGTTCAAATTTAATCTTGTACAAATCTCAAACACAGTTGAATAACAAGGTTTTATTAAATTCGCGTTATAAATTATTTTGCGTATCAAGCATTTAAATACCCTTTATTATATTAAATATTTATTACAATATAAAAAGCAAGACATACGCGGGTTGGCTTTACGGTCACTTTAGGCCAAAATATACACATAACAACAACCGCTCACGCCCACTCACCCCTTTGCTGACGCACTCATAAATTCAAGCAGCGCAGCAATTTAATTAAAATTAATGTATGTATTCATGTATTTTTTTTTTTTGTTTTTTGTCGGTCTTCCTTCTGTGTGGTAAACGCGCGAACGCTCTGTTCATATTTCGTTTTCGGTGTTGACGATGCTGCATCCGCCATTTCTCACACAACTCGTTTTGATGGCTGCCTCAACAACAACAACAACAACAATAACCACAACAACTATAATAAAAACAACGAAACACAGAAAAAAGGCCATGGTCAGCATGGAGGGACAATTTCTGGTGCGGCAAATTTACGACGATGAAATAACATACAATCTAATTGGAGCAGCTGTTGAGATACTCAGTAAGTGGCCGACTGGTTATGCTAGTTTTTATTGTTGCTCAACATACATATATGAGTGTGCTAGTGTGTATGTGTGTGTGTATATTAGTTAGTTGTGACTTCATAAAGGCTCGCAAACGCTCGTTAACTTTGACTTCCATCTGCAGAAATACCTGCTGATGATATACTGGAGCTCTTTGGCAAGACTTTCTTTGAGTTCTGCCAGGACTCCGGCTATGATAAAATACTGCAAGTGCTGGGCGCCACGCCGCGTGACTTTTTGCAGGTAAGTGCTGACTGACTGACTGGGGCTGGAATTTTATATACACGAGTAAGCGCACGACTGCGATTATCTTTAATTAAAGCACATTTCGCATTTTACGCTCATTTCACATGCATCTCACATCTCACAACACAACGCAGTTACTGCCATCAACAGCAACAGTTATAGCATCAGCAACAATTTTCTTGCGCTGAGTCATTTTTCATGTTGCTTTCCCAGACGCATTGATAAGCATTATTTTGCGTCAGTGAGCACACAAACACACACATACATATATACATATATATTCATGCACCTCAAGGGGGACTACCGCGTCTGCGGTTTGCCTTTTGTTGCAACCATATTCGATTTATTTTCAATTTTCCACACTTTTCACTGCACCATCATCAACTTCAACTACAACATCAGCATCAGCATCGTCATTCATCTGAATCTCATTCCTATCCACCAGTCACCTAATGAAAAATGAAATTGAATTTTTGCTGCATTTTCAATGAAAAACATTCAAAACCAAACAACAACAAATTACACACACATATAGAATCTGGACGCGTTGCATGACCATCTGGGCACCCTGTATCCGGGCATGCGAGCACCCTCCTTTCGCTGCACAGAGAAGGACGGCGAACTGCTGCTGCATTACTACTCAGAGCGGCCCGGCCTGGAGCACATTGTCATTGGCATAGTGAAGGTAAAAGCTCAACTCACGCCCACGTTAGCCACACAGCCAAATGATTTGTACCGTGCTACGTTTATCTGTTTACAGGCCGTTGCATCGAAGCTGCACGGTGTGGAGGTAGAAATCGACATTGTGAAGCGCAAAGGTGAGCCCATCGATGAGGCCGAGAAGGAGCGCGCTTTGGCACGCGAACAACAGCAATTGGACACCGAGGCGGCAGACTCTGCTTTAGATGCCGATGCGGCTGATCCAGCTGCTGCTGCCCCAGCGAGTGCCGAGCATAACAACAATCACAATGCCAACACCAACAATGGCCTAGCCAGCAACAATATTACCAACAACAACAACGATGGACAGCTGCTGGCCAGCAGTGAGTTGGGTAAGCGACAAACTACAGCCACATAAATTCCTTTGGGCTCATTATATGTCTGTGTGGGTGTGTGTGTGTGTGTGTGTAGGATATTGATATCAACTCTCAAATGAACGGGAAGTCTAATGAATTTGTCAGCCATTGAAATTTCCACGAGTAAAGTTTTGGCCGGATGTTGTTTGCTGTGAATGACAACTAATCAAGCGTAAACTTGAAAACGAAACTCAATACCCACGGCCCCATGGCTTTTATATGAAATTTGCATTAATGATAGCTTGCTTTTATTTGATCTTTTGCTTTAATTATGTACTTATTACAAAAATATAAAACTTATCAAGAGTTACCAATTCAAATTTAGAAAATCTATAAGCATACGTTTTTATATTATTAAATTAACTTCTTTGATCTAGTTTTATAATTAATGAGGCACGTCACACAGCAGATATTTATAAATAATTAAAATTTAAAATTAAAATTATTTGAGTCTGCACACAAAGTTATTATATATGAAAACAAAATCTATTGATTTTTACGGGTAAAGTAGAATTTGTTGTTTTAATTTGACTACTTTTGCACATCTTCATTTAAATTAAATATACCACCAAAATTATCCATCTCTCTTCGTTGTAATTTAAAGCACATGACTTCCTTCTAGTTTTCCGAATCCTAGCAACTAACATTGGTACTTACTACTGAGTGCTATTTACAATTTACGTAAATTTTTTCTGTCTACTGATCATGGTCGACATTAAATAAATAAATCAATGACTTCTATGCAGCAACAACTGTAAAAACTGTAATGCCAACTACTGATTATGGTCAATCTGCAATTATATACATATAAACCCGCTA
Source organism: Drosophila busckii (assembly GCF_011750605.1). Lineage (NCBI taxonomy): Eukaryota > Metazoa > Arthropoda > Insecta > Diptera > Drosophilidae > Drosophila > Drosophila busckii. Next base: position 658,035 of record NC_046607.1, on the reverse strand, counting down.
TTTACAGCTGAATCGGCGCCAGCCACTTCGAAAGTCTCGGCCACAGTGCAGGATAGCTTTGATTGCGATGGCGACAAGGAGCAGAAGTGTCTGCGGCTTTTGAAAAACAAAAGCGATGATATCGAGCGATATGACCATGTGCAGTTTCTGATACGTGAAATCAATGTGGTTGCCAAGTCGCAGGCGGATGCCAAAAAGGACGAGGCGGCAGCGGCCAGCAGTGATGATATGGAGTTTCTATGCGAAGGTAACAAATACGACTCACAATCACATTGGCTAATTGCCAGGCTAAACGAGCTTAACCTTACAGAGCCGCTCATCTCGCCGGCCACCTTCTGCAAGGTATTTCCCTTCCATCTAATGTTCGACAGACAAATGAAAGTCGTGCAGGCTGGCAAGGCTGTGTCCCGCGTTATACCCAGGTAAGTGCGGCTTTGCTTAATGCGCAGCCAGTAACAACTGGCTTGTGATTAGCTATTATGAGGCTCTCGAACGCTGCTGTAAACGCCACCTGGCCGAACTTTTTGTTGTTATTGTTATGTTCTTCACAGAGTGGCCGAGGAGAACTGCTCACTGATAGAGGTGGTGGAGGCCATACGACCGCACCTGCAGCTCACATTTGAGAACATTTTGTCGCACATAAACACCATCTATGTGCTGCAGACGAGACAGGGTGCCATGAGCAGCCGGCTCGAGCAGCGTTTTCTGAGACTGAAGGTAACATGGCATGGCCACCTTTTGTATTCCCTATGTGTGGATGTGTGTGTGAGTGTGCATTGATTTTAACCAACATGTGTTCGGTGTGTGGATGTGTGGATGTGTGTGTGCGTGGGTTTGTGGCAACATAATGAAATGAATAAACAAAATGGCCACTTACGCACAGCCAGCAACGCCAATAAGGAGTTGGCACGGGCAAACTCCCAGACATAAAGTTTAACGCGCAACGCTTTCATGTGGCATGCCACAAAATGCAATATTAAAATAAATTTCATTATAATTGCGCATAATGATTTCGCTTGCTCAACTTGAATCTTTTTGCATTTTACAGGGACAAATGATGTACATACCGGAAACGGATCGCATTCTATTCCAATGCTATCCAAGCGTTATGAACCTGGATGACCTAACCAAGTGAGTAGAGCTGAGACAACTCTAATTGTAAAACACACAGAGCAACAATCTATCAAAGTTTTAAACCTGCCTTAAATATTAGCAATATTTCTCTGCTTTAAAGCGAACGACAGCTACAGCAAAGCGAAAGCGAAAGCTGACAGCTTATGGCCTGCTGTGTATTATTTCTGCAACTAAATTGAAAAAAATGGCAAATACCGCACAGAATTTATTGGTGACAGTAAAAATTGTTTTGCCACACCTGGCTTCTAAGCCCACGACTGGCGCCTGCATATATATATTTTATTTTATTTGCCAGCGACGTTGGCGCTTTCCAGCGCTCCAGCGCTGCAAGAAGCCAAGCAAATTTCAAATAGACTTTAGTTAAATGAAATGAGCCTCATTTCTTACTGTCTGCGGGCGCACTCACTCTCACTGTATACACTCCTATACCCTATAGGAAAGGACTCTATATTTCGGATGTGCCGCTGCATGACGCGGCCAGAGATTTGGTGCTGCTGTCTGAGAAATTTGAGGCGGAGTATAAGCTGACCAAGAATCTTGAGATGCTCACTGACAAGCTGCAGCAAACGTTTCGGGATCTGGAGAGTGAGAAACAGAAAACAGACAGGTAAGAAAAATGTTGTAAATTTAAAAAAAAAAAAAAAAAAAGTGCGGCAATGCTCTCAGGCTCGAAATTAAAATTACTCGTATATTTTTTCCCCCATTTGGCTTGTCACATGTACAGCTTTAATTTATCTCTTTCTCTTGCTCTTGCAGGCTACTCTACTCGGTGCTGCCCAAGTCAGTGGCAAATGAGTTGCGACATCAGCGTCCAGTGCCACCCAAACGGTGAGTCTTCGATAAATAAATACCTGCTTACAAGCACTTTGCTATTTATGTTCTTTATTTATTTATACATTACTTCCTTGTATTTATTATTTTCATCTTTTGACAGTTACGACTCCGTGACGCTAATGTTCTCTGGCATCGTCGGCTTCGGACAATATTGCGCCGCCAACACAGATGCCGAGGGTGCAATGAAAATTGTGAAAATGCTCAACGAGCTCTACACCGTGTTCGATGCGCTCACCGACTCCAAGCGCAATTTAAATGTTTACAAGGTGAATATTTAACTATGAATACATACAATTGTTTCAAAAGCCAGGCATTAAACTAAATTTAGTTACTACTTTGCTCGGCCACAGAAGCTTGCATACATACATGACACGAGCAATTTGTTATTAAGGGTCAGCTGTCAGCTTGCCAAGCTAAACACACACACATGCACACACACACTCACACACTTGCATACATGCCTTGCTAAAGTTTGCATATGAATTTGATTTTCAGGTGGAAACTGTTGGTGATAAATACATGGCTGTATCGGGCTTGCCAGACCATTGTGAGGATCATGCCAAGTGCGTGGCACGCGTAGCTTTGGATATGATGGACATGGCCAAGAATGTTAAAATGGGCTCAAATCCAGTGGTAAGTGAAAACAAAGTTTATAACGCTATTGCTATCAAGGTTATCGATTGTCGTATTATCGCTTGGAAATCTCTTTAAGCAACTGTCAGCATCATAAATTTATTAACCAATTTATAAAATGCTCAGCTGCCGTCAGTTAGCCTGTCTGTTGCACACTTTTGTGTGCCCAAGAGCGTGAAAGTATTAAATGAATGTTGGGAAAAGTGTATGCACAACTAACTAATGTATAAGTTGCGAACTGGCTAAGTGGGAACGACGGCCTGACTGCCTGGCTGCCTGTCTTCTAATTGTGCGCTATGAAAGCAGTTGAAAGTTGTGCCATTTAACGCGCTTCGCGTAAAACTGCAGCTTGAGCATGTTCGCGCAATTTGTTGCTGAATGCATTTAAGCAGCGAATGGCAACAGCAGCAGCTCAATGGCGCATAAATTTCAATGCTGGATTGGCTGTCAAGTGCACGTAAAATATGAAGAGGGACAATCGCTGATAGAGAGAGAAAGAGAGAGAGGGGGGAAGTGTGCTAAAAGTTGATGTGCAACTACGCATACTTGAAACTTTTTTGTGTGTAAGGAAGGGAGAGCTGAAATCAAAAAAAAAAAAAAAAGTTACAGAAAATTGCGAAAATTGCTCAAATTAATTCCAAATTGATGACACAATGCCAAAGGACAAGCATCAAGTTGTATGACGCGCTTGCCCTGCATCGCCTTGCCTTGCCTTGCAGTCAGTGCGCAGACCTTGGCATCCTCGGGCACTTGACCGTCAGCCGTCAGGCGAGTCAGCCAACTGCGGCTGTGCATGCCTTGGGTTAGGCAGCCTGCTGTGGTCTTATCTGGCATGCTTTTTTTCTCTCACTCTTTTTGGCTTAAACACTTTTGCTTTGAGTGCTCAGCCTTAAAATATGCGGTAGTTATATACGTATAGTGTATGTAGACATGACGAGGGGTTGCCCAGTTTGCACCACTTGATGGCATCCTTCACAATTACAGCAGCCAAGCGACGTTGCTTGTATGTGTGGACAATGCTTGTGGCTTGTCATTCACTCTTCTACTCATGTGTGTGTGTGTGTGTGTGTGTGTGTGTGTCTCTCAGTTATGGCGTGTTGTACACATACACACACACACACGCAAACAGCAAGCGACTCGTCCTCGAATGCTCAGCTCATGTCACTTGGCTTTATTGTCAAAGTTGTTTTTGCTAAAGTTCCATTGCTTTCACAGCGCTGTACCCTCTCGCTCTCTTGGGCTCTCGGCTCTTGTCTCTGTGGCATGCAACACTACTTGTGTCTTAAGCCATTCATCCAGCTCACTCTTTTCCGCATGCTGCAGCAGCAGCAACAGAAGCTATAGTCAACTACTGCGGCTGGCAGCATTTCATATTTGACTGATTGCTTTTGGTAATGCAACCGGATACACGTACAGTCGCTACTCCCTACTTCAGTTCCCGCCCCACTGTCCATCGCTCGATGAAACCTTTGGCACGTCCTGGTCAACAGTTGCACGTAAACTATGATGCATGCAGTTGCCTCTCTCAACACACGTATGACTAACCAAAATATAAAATACGGCCTTCGACTGCCAACCCAGTTGCTTGATAAATAACTTCAAATGCAATTAACTTACACTGCTCGCTCTAAAGAGCTCGGCGTGCTGCAGCTTCAGTCCGGGTGCTGCCATTTCGCGCTTCATTGCCGGCACTCAAATAACTGAACAGCAATCAGTGGTCTCTACACTCTGTGCTCATTGCCTTACCACTTTATAAAGCCAATTACGCAATGGTTTCCAGACAAAATATGCTTAAGAGCTTGTTGCACAACTTTCACCCCCTCTCTCTCCCTCTCTATTGCCTTTTCCTCAGTGAAGTTTGCATCATTATTTTAAAAATGTTCTCCGTTGCTGCTGCTGCCAACAATGCAATCAATAAATATTGTTAACATTCTTTAGCCAAACTTTGACTGCACAACTTTAAGCTATGTACAAATTCACAAGTTTCGTTTTCTTTCTTGGGTTGCAAAATAATCTGTTTTATTTTATTTGCGCTACAAAGTCAGTTGAAATTTCAATTGAACATTTTTATTCGGATTTTTTTTTTATTTTAACAAATTTGCTTACATATGTATATACATTTTTATAGAGTGAGGTTCAATAGCCCAAGGATAAATTGAAAGCAGGGATTTTTTTATTTTTTGTAAATAAAAAGTCACTTGCTTTAATGATTATAAAATAAAAATAATTACACCAATATCATTATATTTTCATATTAAAAAGGTGCATTCACCAATGCATCGCGTTCTGTGGGTCTAAGTTTTGATCAATCGCTCAAAATTAAAAATTAAGTTTAATTTCTATAATAGACCTTATGTTCCTGGAGCTTTATGTAAATTGGATGAAAGGTTTAGAAATAAAACTAATACAATTTCTGATCCAATAAATAATTATTTGTTTAGAATTAAGAGCAGCACATGTTATCGTCAGCACATAAATAAATTTTTGAGAGATTTTTTTTTAAAGATGAACGTTGAATACAATAAAATAATTGAAATGAAAGAAATACCTTCCCTAACAGTTTAAAATATTTCTTTTAAGTCAATTAAATTTAGAGTAAGATCCTTAAATTGGCATTTATTTCAAATTGTTTTGATGACTTAAAAATAAATCGCTTTAGATTGCTTACTTTCATTAAAAGCTTTTGCATCACTTAAAGTTTTTATACACTTTGACATTTTTGTAAAAAATGGAAAAAGGGTATTATGAAGTTGCTCAATTGTATGTAACACAGAGAAGGCCATTGTTGTTGGTTGCACTTAGCAAGTTTTAAAACTACTTCAAACTGAAAAAAAAAAAACTGTTAAGCGAAGTATCGCATTATTTTAAGTTAAATATTTGCTATCACTTGTCAGTAACTTTACTTCTTTTTTGTCAACTGAAGACAATGACATTAGTGCAGCGTAATCTTATTGTAATTGCAAAGTTTACGTTGGACCGGAACTCGATGCATGCATTGGCAGTTGGCGTTGGATTACGGCTTTGAGTACGAGCACGAGTGCGAGTACTCGTAGCCATTTTTGCAACGTCACCTAGATGAGGGTAGGGTGTCACTTTTTGCTCTTTGCCGCATAGCCACAGCTCATTTCGTTTAAATTTAATTAAACAAAAGTTTTGGCCAACGCAGCAGCAGCAGCAGCAACTTTTTCAAAGTAATTGTGGCAACTTTTCGTCGGTTTGGTGTGGCTTCCAAAACTTGCAACATTTATTTTTGCTTTGCAGTTGGCATACTTGAGCCTTGCAAGTTTATTAGCTGAATGAAGTGTCAGTGTTGGGTTTAAGCTTAAGTTTTTTTTGCGAGCCTGCACTCTGATGGCAAACACAAACATTTTATTTAGTAAATAAAGAGCTATAAATTGTTTTCAATTCCTTTGCTTACACTTAATACTAAATGAGCTTTTGTCTTTTATGCATTTCCGCAGCAAATCACGATTGGCATCCACTCGGGCGAGGTGGTCACCGGCGTCATTGGCAATCGCGTGCCACGCTACTGTCTCTTCGGCAACACAGTGAATCTAACGAGCCGCACCGAGACGACCGGTGTGCCCGGTCGCATTAATGTCAGCGAGGAGACCTATCGGTGAGTGTCAGATTGTAATAGTTAGCTAAGCTCGTCATTAGCTGCCGCTGCCACATAAGCAGCAACGGCAGCCGCCTTGGCCTCTTTGGTAATGGCGCCATCGCTGGTGGCCACAAAGGCAGCCACAGCCGCTTTTTCTGCAACTGTAACTGCCTCCAGCAGTTGCACATGATTCTCGCTCTCATCCTCGCTCTCGGCGCTGCTTATTGTCTCGAGTCTCTGTAAGACATTAGTCGGCTGCTTAGCGCCACTTGGGTCTTGTGTAACTGGCTGAAGCTGTGGTCCCTCCAGCTCCTCGGTGAGATCAATGTAGCGCTGCAGGCGCTTCGGTAAGCGCAGCGTATCGATGCCATTTGGCAGTTGATTATGTTCACGCAGTATATCACGTATGCGGCAGCTGCAAAGGCAAAAAGTTAACAAATTCAATTTAACGGCAATGTTTATAAAAATAGATTAGCTGTGGTACAGCTGACTTTATCTTTTGGCATTGCTCGACACAAGCTATTCCATAAATTAATTTAAGTTTCACATAATAAGCTGCTTGGCAAAAAAGAGAAAAAAATGCAGTGGCAAAGTTCATGTGCTTAAAACTTTGCTTGTAAGAAATTTTCTATAAACTTTGCGCAAAGTTGCCCTTTTTGCCAAGGCGCACAAGCAAACAGCCAAACAAAACAAAAAAAAAAAAAATAACTCAAGTGGCGGAAATTGTGTGCTGATTTTCTTTTGCTTTTGCGACTTGATTCGCACGCAATCAAGCGTCTTTGAGGCATAGTTGAGAGCTAGCCAAGAGAACTTTCGTGTGCCACTTTAAACTGAATGTTTCAATGCACACACAAGCTCAATGCGAGTCCGTTTAAGAGGCATATGCCAGAGACCGCTGCACCTCAATGACCATACATTTGATGTGCTTGTCAATTGTCTGGTCAACAATTTGAAGATATGCGCCATTGTCTTTTTCGCTGGCTGGCTTTATGACTCTCTCAACGCAGACTATCAATCAATGAAACAAACTCCCCAAGCGGCCAAGTCATAAAACTCATTGCCTACTTGCAGGCGACTTTGCATATACGCAACATAAATGTATATCTCAACCTTTTTGCCTAAAGTATTGCATTGCAGAGCTAATAAAAATGCTAAAGAAAATGGCAAGCGTACATTCAAATTTGTATATATGTATGGCTGTGCACATAGCCAGTTGCAATTGGCGCGGCCTGCAGCACAAGCGTCTGGCAAACAAGCAAATAAAAGTGAAAAAAAAAAACAAGCAAGTTGAGTGTGTATGTGCTGGGGCAAACCCAAATGCGAATTTTATGTGGCACGTGTATTGGCCAATTGGCTAGCATGTGAACAGTTTACAGTGTATTTGTCACAGTATCCATAGCAAATGAAAATACAACTGAGCTGGCGCTTAATTAAAGCTGCAGCTAGTCAATTAAATTACTTATTGATTGATAATCTGTTTGCTGTTTTAGCATTATGACCAAATTATAGCCAATATACTCAATATTTCTGTTGTAGGCAGACACGCGCCTTAGCTGCAGCAAGCGATAAAGCCCAGGCATTGACATAATACACACAAAAGTAAGCAAACACTTGGCATAAGCCACAGAACAAAGCCCAATTGTCGTAGGCCAGCGACAACATAACGTAAAGTCGCCAAGTCGACAGCAGCAGCAATGCTTTGTCAAGCTGTCTGTCAATCAGACGCTTGCGACAGTTGCTCGACTTTTGTGCTTATTAAATTTTTGCAGCTTATCACAAAATTTGTGTGCTTGTGTGTGTGCGTGTGCGTGTGTGTGTGTTGGGAGAGTCAGGCAAGCGTAGCGAGCCAGCGGCCCAAAGTAATTGAATAAAAACTGAAACTTTAGCTTAAGCTTTAGATAGGCTGTGCTTGCTCTGGCATTGTCGTGTTCAAAGTTCAAGCTGATAATTACCGGCAAAAATGACGCAGCGTGGGCACGCCGTACACTTGTTCCTTGGCAATAATTTTGTCCATTAGAAGACGTCCGTAGCGTTCGAAAAACATTTCACGTCGCGATGCATACAAAATTGGCTGAAACGAGTTGACAGTTGGCAGCGAGCTTTGCATGTCAGTTGGCCAAATGTGGCGACTTACCTTGAAAGGCATTTCGATCATGGCTATGTTGCGTAACAGTATTTGCAGGCAGAGCACCAGTTCGTAACTGTAATTGCGTCCATTCTCGATGAGTTTGTCAAGCAGAGCAATAATCACGGAGGCGCCACCATCAGGCGGTTGCGGTGAAGCGCCGTATCTGCAATGATAAGCGGTCACGACTGTGCGGCTAACTGTGCGCTACGTGCAACAACAACAACAACAACAACAAGAACAGCAACAGCGGCTGCTGAGGCACGTAGTTGGTTAGCTTGCGGTTGCTACGGACAGTCAGACATGGAGAAATGTTCTGCGGTTGTTAACTGTAATTTTGTAGACCTAGAGGCGGAAGGCAGCCTAGGTAATAAATGCTTGAAGCCCCTGATAAACACAATGCGCAAATGAAATAATGAACACACAGAAGCCCTGTCATATGCAGCCCCACACAGCGTATGATTATTATTTAAATGTGTTTGTGTTTGTGCTTTGTGTGTGGTAAATGGCAAATGAAGTGCAAATGTGGCAAGCAAGCATGTCCGCTTCCAAATGGCCCTACGCATGTCACATATTTTTTTAAATTGAAAATGTTTGTCAAAATGTTGTGCACATTGATTTGCATTACGCTCTGATAAGCGCAACAATTTGCAATAACTTCACATGAATAAATGAAACGAAAGCGTAAATACTATATAATGAAAATATTTGCATATTTGATGTGCAATTTTAAATGAAAAGCGCCGTACAAATGAAAAATATACAAAAGCGTCTGGCAAATAACAATAACAGCCATTGATGCTGAAAAATAAAAACTTCAACTGACAATGCATGCAAAATTGCGCGCCAAGGCTCGCCAATCAGCAAATAATTTTCTTTTTGCACACTCAATCTTGTTTATACTGCATGCAGTTCATTTGCAAATTTCTTTTGTTTTAATTTAAATTTTTTGCTGTTGCTACAGCTGTGATTTGATTGCCATCGCCTGCCAAACAATGAGTGTAGCTCTAGCTGTAGCTGTGCTTGCAGCTGAAGGCTTTTGGCATTGCATCAATTGAAGCTGCTGCCAAATGCGCTGCTGCAAGCAATGAGGCATGGCAATAACAACAGCAGCAAGTGTGCAAAAAAAGGAAATGCACAACGCGCAATATCAAGTTAGAAAACAATAAATTCCGAACCGCAAAGCCAAGGACGCTGACACAGCGGCAGCGGCAGCGGCTGCAAAACAGAAAACTGAAGAAAAAAAAAATATATGTATAAATATTTATATTTGTAGTTGCAAGCGTTTACATACAAAATTTATGAATTTATGATGTGGTTGCTGCTGTTGCTGAGTGCACACTCGTTCTTCTTCTTGTTGTTGTTCTTGTTGGCCGACCATGAGACTCAGAGAGACACAACGGAGACAACGTCAACGCTGTTGCCTTGTCATGCAAATTCACTTTGGCTGCGACTTTCATATTTAATGTTAATATTTTGCGGTGCTCAAAAACCGTGGCATTGTCGCCCGTCTCTCTGTCTGTCTCTCAAACTGTGCCGCTGCTGCTGCTTGCTTATGCTAAGCAAGGCGCATTGAGTATCCCATGTTGCATACATTACGGCGCTGGCAAGTGGCGCCGTTCGCTTTGCATATTTCGCGCTAATTGAAGTGCTTTAAGCCCCTTTACCATAGCAGGCACACTTACCTGAGAAGTATAAGCAGCAATTCGGGCGCATTTGCCTGCAGCGCAATGCGCAGAGGTGAGGAGCGTCCACAGGACTCAATGGGCACATCAATAAATCTGCAAGCAGCGCATAAAAGACAACAAAGTTAAACTTAAGTAAATACTGGCTTGTTAGTTTGCTGCAACGCTTGACTGAGTGCTTTTTGTAATTTGTGCAAATGTGTAAAGTTGTTTAGGTCACACACACAAACACACAAACACACACACTTATATTGTGGGCTTAATGGTCGCCCACAGAGCAGTGCTTAAACAGGCCTACATTAGCCCAGCTGGAGTCTGGGCAGGCAGCAGCTTGAAGTGCCTGGACTAAAACTAAATTAAGCTGCTTGCTAGCCTGCCTGCTCGCCCGCCTGTCTGCTTGTTGCGCATATCTACTGTTAGCATGCCTTTTTTTTCGGCCAAATAGTGCTTCGGTATTGCGTATACGCAATGTGCTGCTAGCAGGCTTGTACTTGACGCACTTTGTGGCCCATACGAGGCATTGTCAGTGCGACTTGATTGTCTTAATGTGTGCTCATAAAACTAGGCATAATAAAGCCCGAGTTAAGCACACAGCCAGGAAGGCGCTGAGCTTTAGATAAGCGCACTGCAATTTAACACAACATCAAGGTGTAAAATTAATTTACGTTTTAATAGTTAGATGAAATGATAAGGCAGACACGTTAACGAGAAATTCGCAAATTGCATTTTGCAGCTTGCAATGCCTGCTGCTTGCCCTTGGAGCAGTTTCACTTTGTTTGCATTGACACTACAGGGCGTATGTGTGTTATAAGTAATTGCTGCGCTCAGCAAGTTCTATCAAGCTTGCAACACATTGACACTGATTTGTGTTAAGCTTAATGGCAGCTGAGCAAAATGATGATTATTGTCAGCCAAACATTTTGTATGCTACACACAGGCATAACACGTATACGCACTGTTGCTGGGATTAATGCTTATTCATTCAGATGTGCAGACAATATTAAGCTAGGGCATCATAAATGTCGTCTTAATTTTTCTTACTCAGCTGTGTGCGTGTGTGTGTGTGTGTGTGTGTGTGTGTGTGAGTGTCAGCAGCTTTGTGCGCTTATTACACGCATTTTTGACTTTAATCCTTCAGAGTGCCGGCAAACAAAGCCGAAATAACAAAGGTTTACATTGCTGCCTGTTGGCTCTCTGCTTATCGCTATCACCCACACACAGACACACACACACACAAACACACGCACGCTCTTCATAAATCTCTCAAGCTGCGACAACTGGCAAGCTGAGCTTGTGTTACGAGTAGCAGTGAAAAATCTTAATTATACATGACACCAACAGCAGCTGAGATTGAGAGTCACAGCGGCCATTGTGAGCATGTGTGTAAATGTGTATGTGTGTGTGTGTACGTTGTAAATTGTCAGCAGCTTTTACACAATTATGTCGGGCAAACACGCACAGCCAGCTAAACAATGCACGACTTTCTGCTTGTATATACATTAATTAAATTAAAATCCTTTTTATTTGCAATTTCTCTTTGTAATTTCCCTAGGGCTCACAAAGATATATAGAGACATACCATACAAAGATGCTTTTGGGCATTTACTAACTGACACGTTCTAGTCGCTCTCAAAATGTGATATGTGTGCAAGTTATTTTCCAATTAGCTTGACTAACAGCTACAGCAACAACAACAACATGTTGTGGCCGCTGGCACTTAGGCAAGCGTGCCACAAAAATAACAAGCGACAAAGTATTCTTGTTATTGTCAACTTGCAAGTCACTTCACCTTTTGAGGCGGGCATAAATTCAGCATACAGCCAAACTCACCTGAGCTGTCGCTCCTGCTCGTGACGTGGTATCCAAACGGGCAGCATGAGCTGCTCGCGTGTTGCATGCTTCAGAAAGTAAACCATAGCGCGCACATTCTCATGCTGTACAAGCAAGAAAAAAGGTTAAATGCCACATGTACATATATATGTATGTGTGTATGCGTAGAGCTTACCTGATCCTGAAAATCGCTGCGCCAGCCGGCAATGAAGTGCGGTGCATGTGGTCCAAAGAGCGCGCCCAAAAAGATGCGCTCAAATGTCTTCTCGCATTCGTAAATGGCCACTGTGAGGAAGGCAGGAGGCAGCAGGCAGGCAAACTCAATTAGACTCATAAAATGCCAGCACAAAAGCAGACTATGACTTTGTGGCCATAAAAAAGGCTAATTACGCAGCTGCACTTGTTGCCAGCCCAAAAGGGATATGACAACACGCACACGCACACAAAAAGCGTCACTGCGTGTGGTAGTGGTGCTGGTGCTGGTGGTGGTAGTGGTGGTGATAGCTGCCACATATTGGAGTCATAGCGCACAGCAAACGGCAAACGGAAAACGGAAGCTCACAACAAAATGTCAGCAGCCAAAAATTGTTTGTAAAAACGCAGCAGTTGACAGTTGGTTTGACTGCAGCTGTGCTGGGCCAACTTTGTCAGCACAAAAAACTGCACAAGTCTCCTGTTTCATATTTTTTCGTTAACCTGGCCAAACACACACACACACACAGTGCAGCTTAGCAACCTTGGCTCGCCATTAAAGCTGTCAGGCAACTTTACGCAGCGTTTTAATTAGAGCAGCACGCATACACACATGCGTGCTTTGGGCCATGGCTCAGATAACTTGCAACACTTTAAGGCACTTTACAAGTTGCAACACCTCTGCGCGCATCTTAACGTAATTACAGCTGGCAATTAGCAAAAACACGTCATTAAGTGAAAACTTTTGCCATCGTCAAAATCTCTGCCATGCACCGCCATAAAATTCATTAAAATATGCTAAACAAAAGAACATGCCACACACTCAACTCAAAGCTCTATATATGGATATGTATTAAATTATTAAGCTAGTGCCTTTCGACTTACCCAAGAGCTGTGCAACCACCTCCGAGTCTCGCACACCCCAGTCCCAACAGGTGCGCAACGCAATATATAAAATGTTGTGATACTTGCCCATGAGGCAGACCTACGAGACGAGACGTTTGCGTTAAGTTTTACATTTTTCGAGCATAAAACGCATTGGAATTCAAATTTAAATTTAAATTACATGCTACCGCAATTCCATGTCGGCCGCATGTGTTTAAAATTTAATTGGATTATGCAAGACTTACAAGACCCTAAGCCTAAGCCTAAGCCTAAGCATTAATCATCAGGGCGGCATATAGAAAATTTCAGGCATACCATATGCTGGCACATAATATAAATTATGCACTAAGCCTCAATCTTACTTGATTGAGTGTTTTACATATTGGGCTTTAGCTCACCCCGCAATTATCCTGCTTGGCCAGTCGATGGAAGCGTAGGGCTGCAACTACCGCTATGCTGGCAACCTCGTCGGTCTGCACATTCTGACCCTCGCTGCAGCCCTTGATAATTGAGCTCAGATGATCCAGGACATCCCGACGCGATTGGCGGTCCTGCAATCCGTTGCGTGTAATGCCCTCGAAGGTGTCATTAAAGAAACACTCGAATATGTAGTCCATGACCACTCGCCGACGCCGTAGCGGCGCACCGCGCTGGTAACTAGCGCGTCTAGATGCTTCTTGCCGCACCAACGGCCGGAAGCCGTACAAATGCCTTGCTAATGAAGGCAACCAAATCGCTGCCAATTGGCGTATTAAATGATTCACAAGCTGCTGCAATGCCGTCAGCAACTGTAAGAACATGTTGAATAAAAAACAATATAAAATTTATTTATTCAACAACTTTTACTTTAACACAATAACAATTTGTTGAAGTTTAAATTCCAAATTCGTTTAACAAACTGCCGGACAGTCGCGCGACCCTATAAGAATGTTTTGCCGACGGGTGCGCAAGCCAAACACAGACACACACACACAAACACGCACGCACGCACCCACACACAGACACAAAGGCAGCCAAACAACTTACTTAAGAGAGCGCAGAAGAGCAGGAGAGCAAGCAAGCAAGCTTGGTATTGATTTTTTCGTGCTGGCAACAATGCAAGCAAAGACAAATTTACACAATGTACTCGTCGCTTTATTTGTACGCGTTCTCTCTCTGTGCCTTATGTATTTAAGTAAACAAACAAACTGGATTTATTTATGGAACACAAAATGCAATAAGCTAAAGCAATTACATGCAACCGTTTTTCATCTTTGTATCAAGCTGTCGCTAACAGGTGTTTGAACAGTAACAAGCACATAATTTATAAATATTTATTTAATTATATTTAGTTGAAAACGTTAAGTACGCACATGCAAAATAACGCGCTGCTCAGCGTTCGTCAACCAACTGAGATGTCGCCAAACAAACAAGCAAAAACAATTTCCAACCACAAATACAACACTCAGCTGTTTACCTGCTCTCTCTCGCTCTTTACACTCTCTCTCACTCTTACTCTCTTTTGTTGCCTGACGCCCACTAGCTTGCTTACTATGCTGCTTTGCGCTTGCTGGCATTGTGCCACTCAAATGTTTTTGAGCTTTTGTTAGTTGAACATTTTTGTAGTTTGCCATTTGCAGCTAGCGCCAAATGATTTTTTTTGTTGATGGCTCAAATTGCGCTAATGATAATCGCTTGTTAATGTTGATATTGCGCAAACCCCCATTCATGTGTAAGTTTTAAATGTAATGAGTGTGAGAGCTGGCTATTCCAATGATTTGCAATGCAACAGCTGCTAATAGGTATGAAGTGCAATGAATAATTGATGAATTCATAGAGGCACATAGCTATAAAATAAAATGTATTGTACTTCGATTAAAAGCTAACTATAATGTGTTCTCTTAGTACTGAAATATTGAAAGACATTGAAAATGAAAATCAAATACATAGAGTTCGACGATAGCCATTATTGTAAACTTGGTCACGGCTTAACTTTTCTGTAAATTAAAATCTGTATGTCAATAGTTCCATTCTTTTCCTTTTTTCTATATCTATATTACACGCAATGTGATTTAGTGTATACAATGAATTGTAAGGAACTTGGTACAATAATACTATTAAAAACAATAAAGTAACACAATCGGCTTTACATTCCATTTGAATAGGTTGGTTGCGCTTAATTATCACAAAACAATTTACAAACGTTCATAGTATTCATTTATTTGCATTGGCTAATTGAATTGCGGTTTTTGTAATTTATAAATGTTTTTACTGCTGCTACATATGTAGTATTACTTACTCCACAAAATACAAAGCACACACACACCTACACATCAGCGTGCATATATATTAAATTGCAGCCGCATCCTTTTTGTATATCAAGTGTCAGATTAAATATTCACGCTACTCACGCATAATATTTGCACACTCATTGCGACTCGCTTTATTATTTGTCTTGACAATTACGCGTCAAGTAAATATGTATTCAAATATGCTGGGCTGTAATTAAACACAACGGATGCTCCTTGTCGTGCGGGCGATGTCGCTTAATTGAAGCGCCACACAAGCGGCAGCCTGATATTGAAATAAATGCGTAACGAAGGTGTGACCAAGACACAAGTCACTTAAAGCGCAAAGTGAATAATTGAATGGAGTTCATTAAATGCAGCGCAGACATAAATTTCACCTTTAAGCAATGCTGTCAATCCATATTGCGGTCACTGTGCGTGCCACACAAGCAGCTGTAAAATGTTGCAAGTATTTAAATGAAATTAAGTGCATACGCACTCAGCTTCCAACGAGCACAATATGTGCATTGTATTTATGTAAAAAGCGCAGGCCGCATGCGGCGGAAACGGAATTACAACCACAATGAGAGCGGAAGCAAATTCAATTTTCATATTTCACACTGAACAACAACAGTATGTGCATTAAGTGAAGTGCTCGAGCAACAATATAAGCGCACTTAAATATTTTTGAATTTTTTATATGTTAGTCTTTAAAGCTGACTAATAATTTTTTATCTTGGGCTTATTTGCAGTCTGCTGTGCCAGGAGATCAACCAGGATGATTCATTTCATTTGGAGTATCGCGGCCCTGTGGTAATGAAAGGCAAGCCTGAGCCCATGGACTGCTGGTTCCTGACACGTGCCACCAGCATAGGAAGCGGTCATGGCAGCCTGGACTCGCCGCAGCTGCAGCCGACAACGCCAACAACAACAACTCAACGGCTGGGCATGGGACATGCCAGCGTCTCACGTACTTCGTCGGGTCCTAGTGGCAGTTGCAGTGGTGGTGGTGCTTAGATGCATAGCAAATGCTAGCAAGCGGAATCACGCTGTAAAGTTGTAGGCAAATCTATGTGCAACCCCAGCGATTGTCTTACTATTTGTATGTCTGTGTGTGTGTGTGTGTCTGTTTATTTATCCAAGTTGGCCACTTAACCACTTCATTTCAATGGCTTTGAATTTGTTCTGCCTTGGCTTGCATTTGTCCTTCGCGCTCTGTATATGTTATGCATGCATGTGTGTGAGTGTGTGTGTGAGAGTGTGATTACTGCTACTGCGGCCGAGGCTGTTGGCTTCAGCAACGTTGGATCGTTGTTCAAGGTAATTTATGTTAATGCTACTCTATCTGTAACCACTCAACCAGCATTCAAGTGACTTTGCTGCTGGCAACTGCACTAGTTACTTAACAAATGATTTACATTTCTGCAGCTATTACACGCATACGTAATTTATGGCTTATTTGTGCTGCATAAATCAAAATAGTATCGCGTCTAAGCAAATTAGTATTGTGCGCCTGTGAAAGCATTTTCCATTATTCAAAGTGTCATGCCTTAACGAATACACAAAACAAGATTTGATGACGGGCTATAAAAAACACATACTACACAGACTGTGCCACCTCAATGCCACGCTGCTCTTCTGCTGGCAGTAAAGTAGATAAGTCCAAAACAACTCAATATAAAAGCCATAATATGGCAAACAGTTAAATATATCTGCTTCAACAGCTCGGCTCAGCCCATGCAAACAGGCAGGCCGAGCACTTTGTAGCATTCTTTGCTGCTACTGCTGCCAAAGGATTGTCAACAGAGCGCTAGCCAAGTTGGTGGCGAGCAAAATGTTTGCATTTGTTTTGTCTATGTGTGTGTTGTCTGTATACAAAAGTTTGGTTCACCAAGCAGTATATAGAATAAACATACATACAAAAGCATCAGCAAAGTAAGAAAACAAACCAAAGAGAGTGCCTGGCAGTAAGTAAAAGAATTAAGTAGAATTTCATACATATTTTCATGACAAATATTTGCCATACATATATACAAATAAGCATGAGAACAAATAGACGAGGGTAGCTTGAGCTTTTGCAAGCAATTATGTTAATTAACACGCTTTGAAACCAATTATTCAGGCAAATGGAAGTCTGTATGCTGAAAAAATAGTAAGCCACGTTCTGCGGCTAAAAGTGAAAGCCCAAAACTATTTTTAAGCCACTCTCGTTGAACTACAGCCTATACAATTTGGCTGAAAGTTTGTTAATGTATATGACATTGAGGCAGCGGCAAATAGCATTTTAAGCCCACAACAACGACCTAAATTCGTCTATAAACAGCAGCCATACATATACATATAAATATATATATATATAGATATATATAGACTATATATGATACAGTTGAGCTGTGGACTTGCATACAGATATATCTGAAATGGTTTTGTGCTTGTTATTATATTGGCATCTCAATGTCTATTTATGGCCAGGATATGCGCACATTATCGTTAAATGCCAAGCACAACTTTAACAATAGCAGTAACAACAATAACAATGCAATTTTGATGACTTGATAGCTGGCAAGCATTTTCCTGGGAATTGCCGTTCAAGTGCAAGTCTGTTTGTTTTGCCGCTAACGATGCCTCGTTAAAAATGTATTATCATTGATTAGCTGTCGCTAAGCGGGGCTATAAACATACTTTACAATCAAATTGCTTAAAAGGGTTTACAAATATGATTTTTCAGCAAGTCTAAGGGAACGCCAAGAACTTTGCATAAATCAAATTTTTGGTTTGCCTCTCATTTGAATTTATAATTTATAATATAACCAGCAGAGCGGCATGAGCAAGCAATTTGCAAAAAGAATATTCATTTTTCGCTGCGAGACCCAATTAAATATGCTTTGTGGTGCTGAAAGCGAGTGCTGGTCACAAATAAATTTGGCACACTTTCAGCACTGACTAATGGTGACATCCGGTTAGCATACTCCAAACCACTCTCGCTGTCTCCCTCAAACTCCCGCTCTCTCTCTCTCTCTCTCTCTCGCGCTCTTTTTCGCTTGCGCTGCTTTCATAATTTTTCTTCATTTCTGCTGTGTGCCACTTTATTTATGGCTTATATCAGGTTTATTTGCACAGGATGTTGCCTCAGGTTTGTTGCCTTTTTTCTCTTTGCGTCTATACATATTTACTTTTTTGGGGTTTTATATACAAGCATTCTGCAATTCCAGCAGCCTTAGTGGCTAATAATTAGACTCGCTTTTGTAGTGCGAAACCCCCAACTAATTACATCTACTACATATATACCTGGTCCTCACCAGTTACTAAAAATGCAATTGAGTTTTTTGTTAATTAAGCAAACCTAATAAGCAACATCCTGCTGCCCACTGCAACATCCTGTTATGTCCTGTGCTGCGAACGTGCTTGGCTCATTTATCATATTTATTCAGCAATCTGCCTTACATCTGTTTTGACTGCTTTTTCTAAGGATTTCTTTACATTTCCGCCTCAGCAAAGCTCCACAAACTTCAGGCATATCCATCAATATTTTGTTTTGTCTTGCCACGCACAATTTCCTTCACTGTTCGGCATCGCTTACATTGCGCAAATACACAAAATGCAAATCCACAAAACCAATCAAATAAATATTTGCCCAACTAAATACAAAACGTAAACTGGGTTCGCTGTGGGCTTAAGGCCCCAGCACTTGGCGTTTTCTCCTAGTCAAGGCCATTTTTGCGTGTGACCGTCCTATTAAAAATTTAGTTGAAATCGCACGTGACAGGCGCGTCTTTTAGCATTCTCATTAAAAATTCATAAGGATAAAATTATGATTGCTATAAGCAGACAACGACAAAACGTCAGAGCCCAAATCCCTCTGCGATAGTTATTCAGCTATAAGAGCTAACTGAAGCCAAAAAAAAAATTTTTATAATAAGGAGGTCTATATACCCTGTAAAAATGTTCTTTTGGTTGTACACATTATACAATGCTGGGAGAAGCATCGACGATGCATCCATACATCCATGTTTTGCAATTTTCATAAGACCTCGATGTTACTCCTGATGCTTAATGTATGTATAATTTATTATTATAGGGTAGTGTTAAAGCAGTAATTAGTATTCTCGTAAAATATTTTACTTGTCAAGTGAATTATTTGCGCTAAAGGAGATATTATTGCAAAAGTTTTTAAATGCCAAAGGTATAAATAATTATTTAATTGCATACTTATTTACGTAAGAAGCATCCTTTTTGCATTTTTGAAAGTCGGCGAATCCCCACAGATTATGATGGGGCAATCTTGAGTCAGCTTTGTACTTTTTGTTAGTATTTTGAGGAAGACAATTTCGCGACAATATTGACGTGATAAGAAATTCAAGATCTAAAGTATTTTATAGGGATATCATGATGCACATCTGAAGATCCAATGAACTATGTTCAGCAAGGCGGAGATAAAAAGATTAAAGACCAAAAGACGTGAAAGTTCAAATAATGTATCTAAAACTAGTTTAGTTAAACAGGGTGCCTAAGGATTTTTTCCAAGTTACAATGCATTCTTAATATGAATTGGCATCTTTAAACTTTTACATCTTGATTGCTTTTACATTATTAATTACTAAAAACGATTATCATTTTTCAAACATAAGAGCGATAAGTAACTATCATCTTAGCGTACTTTTCAATCTAACAACTAGTGCCATTTCTATATGAGTAGCAAGTTCAAGTCCAGCATACCCTTAAGTAATACCACAATCCACAGTTCAGCTTAACGCTAATGCTAATGTCATCGTCAAGTGCCACTGCTATGTTAAAGCCAATGATAATACGCTTGACTGCTGGTACCGCTGCTTTGAATTTAGAGTTTAACAGGGAAAAATGTGCGCATACGCTGCGTATGTGTAATGCAAAAATTAGCCAGTACTTTGAAAGGGTTAACTTGCCAAAGTGACGACAAACTCGTTTGACATGTGTTGCGCATTTTTAAAACAAATTATGCCCAGCCGAAAGGCCAAAGGGCTCAACTCAATTCAACACCAGCCAAAACAACAACAACAACAACAACAACAACCACAACTTTTTTTATTCAATTATTTCCATTTTCATTTTCTTGCTGGCCCGAGTAGCCTGAGCTTATGTGCATGCCACGCAGACCAGGCATTTGCTTACCTTAAGCAAACAAAAAACTAGAAAATTGAGCTACAGCTTCAGCATGCTGGCTGGCCATATGATAAACTGTAAGCTCATAGCTTTTTATGCTGGTACTGCAAACTTTGGCATATAGCTCGATTTTGTGTGTGTGTCTGATTTTTTTTTTTTTTTTGCCTACACAAAGTTTTGGCTATTTGATTATTGCCACTTTCAATGAGCAAACGAAAAGTTTCATGGCCTTAACTCTGCTGGCATTAATAAAAGATACCTATGGGCATCTGGGCACAATCAACGGAATTCATTTAAAAACACTAGCAATTGACTCGGCGTGCACCTGAAGCAATTCCAATGTAGCCCAAGCAAACATTTGTTCTTGTCAGGCCTGCACTTGTGCAAACATGCCAGTCAAGCCTTAATCGAATGCTCAGCACTAATTTCAATTAAAGTGGAAACGGCTGTAAACACAAACAAACTGTAACCAACAAGTCCACAATGCACAATTTAGCACACAGAATTAACAATACGCCCACGCGCATCCTGCGTTTGCAGCTGACGCAAGCAAACGAGACTCTTGTATTTGCATACTCCATGCTGCGAACCGCCCCGCCCCCGAACCGCCTCGCAAAAAGCTAACTAATGCAGCCACAGATGCAGTCGGCTGGCAGCTGTAACTGTAAACAAAGCCAACGTGGCTTAAATGTTGCCTACAACAAATCAATTTGCATTGAGCTTAGCATATAAAATTGAACAAATGTTATTGTAAACCAGAATGGAAATGGACGGTAGACAAAGCTCTAGCAGCTAAAGAGTTGAGGATGTTGCAACAAACGTTTCCATATTTGTCAATATGCATATTTTATGAAAAAAAATATATCAATTGCCAAGGCACTTTGTAAACATTTGCCAAAATCCAAATAGTACAATATTTTATGAGCAACAAATGCTTTATCAGTTTTGCTTACACTTTATTTCATGGACACACATCGAGCATACAAAAGCTTGCGCATCAACTGCAGAATACACTTTGCCACATGCAAAGAAAATTAATAAATCAGTCAGTATCTATCTATTAGTTTATCATAGGTAAGGGTATGTGGGGAGGAAATTAAAATAAATTATATATAGGCTACGACCACGCTTACATTTAAATCCAGGACTGTCTGCTTCTGCCTGCTGGCACTCATTCTTGCAAACGACAAAGTGTATAAAAAAGACAAAGCCACACGCCCACAATATTAACGCGTCTATGAACGTTCCCTTTGCGCTACATTCATCACATTTTCTGGTTTTCCTCTTTTGTGTGTCTCTTTTGGTGTGCGCTTTTTTATGCACAAGCGTTATTGGCAGACCGCTTGCTGGCAACGCAGCGTATGCGCAACATTTATTTAACGTTCACACTCAATTCTTAAGGTCGTCCCGAGCTTTGTGCATTTGATTTGTGGGCCATCGAGTGCAGGTCCGAGTGTACAGCTATTTACAATTATAATTCAATTTGTTGTATAATTCGCAGGCACTGCCCCAAGTGCCAGATAGACACTTGCTGCTATTCTTGCACATTAAACTAATCGATACTTTATGGGCTGAGCCGCCTTTCAAAGGGCTGGGCAGGGGGGATGCTGATAAACATTAGATGCATGTACAGTTTAGCCATTTTGTTGAGCGCGCTGTCGTCGTTGTCGTTGTCGTAGTCAATGACAGCTTAGCCGAAGGACATGCCAATGTGCACAGTGCACACCGCAAGGACCCAAACTGGGCAGCATGTTGTTGTTTAATTGTCTGTAAAATTGTTAAATTGCTTAGCGGGCTCCGGTATCATAGTATGTGCATGTGTGTGTTGACATACAACAGAGAGCATTAGATCTACATGTGTAGCCGTCCGGTGTGCCTGTTATCCCAAGCTGCATGCGCTGCCGAATTGCAAATTCCAAATCGTAGCAATTGTATCCGTGTCGTTGATGCATTTCAGCTTTTAATGTTTCATTTATTCAACACACACACTAGCACAAACTCGCTTTGTAGTCCATGTATTTTACTCTCAGCAAATTGAATTTGATTGCTGGCTGAACTTTGCATTTCGGTCGCCTGGGCAAGCCGCAGGAGAGCCAAAAACAGCAGGCCATAAAAATCCACAACTAACGTTATAAATAATCGCCTTTTGGGCAGACCTTAGAACTTTCGCCTGTCTACAGACTTACGTGATTGCAATTTTTAATTTTTCTTTGCCTTTTCCCCCTTTGCAGTATAGCAGGTACATACGTAGGATGTTTATGTGCTTGGCAATCAAAAGTTGTTTTGCGCCTTTGTAGTCTGTTCGGACGTCCCTCGCAGTTGGCACATGGTATGGCCAACAAAAGTTTTTTACATTGCGGCCAGGTTTTGAACTTTGACATTGACACTGTTAGAAACGTAAGCTTGCTGCTAGCAGAGTAATTGAGCGTAAAGGGTTAAATTGAATTGCAGGCACACAAAAATGTCAAAGTGTATAAAAACCGAACCAAGCCCAAAACAAACAAAAAGCAGCGAAGCACAATTTTCGCTTCGACTTCTTTTTGTGCTTGTACGCTGCTAAGCTTTGATTTTACTTTTATATTTATACAACCGCATAACAGACTATCACAAGCTCACAACTTTAACTTTGCTTTCTCTTTGCAGAAGCCAAGCTGTAACTAAACTACTTAAGTTGTAATTAGTGCATAAATAAGCCGAGTGCATGCTGTACCATATAAATGAAAACAAAACATAAATTTACACAAATACTATATGCAAATTAGTTGAATATTTTCAGCATTTTGGGTGTACAACTGAACTAAGTGTGTTTAAATATTTATTTTTGTACTTTGTGATGGTTTCTTAGGCTGAACTTTTTGTGCTTTCTACTCTAGTTGTAATTAATGTAGGCACTATGGTATACATACATACTTAATACTAATTAACTAATACTCATGTCAGAAGTACACTGTACAAAGAAAACTTGCAAATTGTACTATATATGAGGAAAAGAAGTAAGGCAAATATTCTAGCAGCAGCACTCGTAAATACAACAAAGCACCAAACAAGTAAAACTTATTATGCAAAGGTGAGTTTCATAGACACTCTCGCACAACTTAAATGTAAATCTACTAGTATATACAGGGCTACTGACCAGTAAAAGCAAATGAAAATGTTCGCAAACTAATTGCACACAAATTAACAATTAAGCCGTAACATACCCAAAAATATTATAATAAACATAGCTACAGGCACATATACGTACATACATAAAAATAAAGTTACAAACGCATATTAGAGTTGTGTTGTTTCGCTCTGAGTATATAGCCACCCCAGAAATATATGGGTGATTTGGTCTTCATCTATGAACTATGTTCTACATCAGGCATTTAGCTCACTAAATAGTTATTCGTTCAGGCTTACTTGTCATATTATTCATGATCCTCTCTGGTGTTTTTCTGTAGTTGATTTTCCCTTACTTGCCTTACTGCAAAATACCATTAAAATTTCTATACATCAGCTATATATAGATAAATTACCTTTTTATTGTTGTGAGCTACTGAATAAATTGAACAACAATGAACAATTGAGTCAAATAATCAGTATTGTTTATTAACAAATACAGTGCTAAACTGAATTAAATGACCAATGCAGTTCACGAGCCAAAAGTGAACGACTGAACTTACTCATATAAATTCAACTAGAAACGTCAACTCTAATACATGTAGTCATTTCTAAAATTAAATTAAAATTAGCTGCAAATCCAAATCTAGAAAACCAACCAATCTACAAGCGCTAAAGTTTATTCAAATTTTGTGTAAATTTATATAAGTATTGAGAAGGCAATTCTCGACCTATGTATATTTAAACTGAAAATAGCTTTATAGTTCTTAAGCCGTCACATTTGAAGTGTAAACCAATGCATTATACTATATCAGTTTTGAAACTCTAAATGATATTGCAATATACTTATGTACTTATTAATTAACTGTTCACCGCTAGAAAAAGAGAGATGTGTAAATGTGAATAATTAAAAGTTGTTTGCAGAAGGCGGCATGGTTTGTTTGATGTGCATAAAGCATTGTTGATAGCTCGTGTGGCCAGTAAAGCATAAGTAATTCGTTTATTTAACAATTAAAATGTAAGCTTAGCACACTCGTTGTGTCTCTGTCACTTCACTAATGTATGTACTTAAAGCATGTGTAAATGTTAAATATGTTGAAGCAAATATACAAAAAGAACTTTAAAATATATTTAAAAACAAAACACATGTATGTATGTAACCTTCAAGAAATATATACACACACACATAAATAAAATATCTGATAAAAACCCTTAACAAAAAAAAAGCGTTTCAATCAATGCATTTATATATGATTTATTTTTATTTAATAAATAATAGCTATCACATTTTTCAACGGAATTACAAATGATATGCAATTAAATTACATAAGCAAGCACAGCTTGAAATTGAATTGCAATTTCAAGGTTGTTTCATTCGTTTAAATTTCGATTTTGGCAAGAGGGCCTCAGCGGCCTCGGCCTCCTCTCTCGCTATGCGTTTGCGTATCCAATAATTTGCAGCACAGACCAGCAGCAGCAGACAAGGCACCAATATGAGCAGCATCATGCCCAATGAAATGCTTGCTACACGTGCCGCATGCTCCTCATGACCTAATGTTGCATTGGGAATAGATACACAATAAGACAAAAGGTAAATATATCAGCACATTGAGAGCTCTGCCACGTGCCTCGCCATTTGAAAAATGAAATTCATAAATTAAACAAGCAAGCATTCATTTATTCAATTCCCATCCAAACAAGCATTCAATTTCCAAGCCACAAACCTAAACTAGTTGCCTACTTTTGAGCGCACACGTGACAAGCAACGCCCACCCAAGCCTCGCCCCTCACACATAAGTGTATACATATGTAAGTAACGGCAACTTGTCCATCAATTTGCTACAAGATTGATTGACAACAGCGTAATGCACACAATACATTTGCTTTTAACCAAGAGAGTTAAGGGGGCATGGCCGTGGCAGCGCGACGACCAAGCTGTAGTCCAAGCCACGTGACAGTTGGCACAAGATTAATGTCTTTGCCTCTGGCCCCATTGCTGCGTTATAAATTTGCTTATTTTCCCTGCGCTGCAATGCACATTACACTCTGCAACAAAATATCTGAAGTATCTACTACCACTTGTGATAATATCTTATAAGCAAAATTGTGAATTCAAATTGCTTACGGCACAGTGTAGATGGGCAATGCAACTTGCCATTGCTCGTTATGCAAATCATTACTGAAAATCGACATGCAATGGCCATAACTTAGGGCTAACTTTACCATTGACTTAAGCTAAATTTGAAAACAAAACCCCGTTAATTGGACGCACTTCGTGTCAACTTTCATGTAACAATTGGCATTATCAGAGCACGCTGAAACAATTTTAGGAAAGGAATTAAGTGTGCACGTGTGATTGTTTTAAATATTAACAAAATTTAATTATATTTCATAAAATGATTGCTATACTTGCATATAAGTATTTACAAATGTATGCGTGTATGCGTGTGTTGTGTGTGTGTGCGCATGAAAATTGTTTGTGGCAAATGTGAATTGGCAATCATGAAGTATTTAAACTATTATATGTATGGCCTGTTTGCTGTTGCTATTGTTGAGTTATATTAATTGGCTGGTAATTGCAAAGGTCATGGCCGTGGGGCAGACAACGAATACAAATATGTTATGCAAATTACAAATGCGTTCAAACGATTTATAAATTATGGCAGGTAGAAGTACAACAATTAAAATGGAAGAATGGCAACATAATGTGCTTAAAATTAAATACCTTTCATATAGAAATTAGTTGCGTAAATTTGAACTTTAAAGCGTGATTGTATGTATTCTATGTGCGTGTGTGTGTTAGACCTCGGTGGACTTTTGTACGGAAGGCGTGGGTGAAGTGGCCAGCGGTGGTGAGGGTAAGCCGCTGTCCTGTGTTAAGGTGGGCGCCGCACGCAAGGGCACTGCAGTTGCAGCTTGCGGGACACCCGAGGGCGGCCTGTTGTAGTACTGCGTGTTGTTGGGCAGCACGGGCACGCCGCCAAAGCGATTCTGGAGCGCAGACTGAGGCGTGTAGTTTATGGAGCTGGCGGCACTGGTGCGACTGTCGACGCCACTGAAAGTGGGGCTGTATTGCTGGCGATCTCGATGGTCAGCCTCGTCGGGTGAGAGCGGTTGGTGGTAGCCAGCTGGATGTATGGTGCCGGTGTGCACATCGCCCTCATCAAAGTCATCATCGTCTTCGGCGCCAGCGTGTTGGTCCAAATCGGTCCCAGAGGGGGAGCGCAGGGAGCGTCGGCCAGTCTGCTTGGGTTTCTCACCTGATGCGTGGGCAACGTTAGTTTGATTAATGTAGGAAATGTCCTTGGCTTGTTTAGTGCTATTTCTATTATCACTACCTTCCGATGAGGTTACATCCTCGTCCGGCTCTTCCAGATCCCATTTCTTAGCTGGAAAATCAATTTGCGGTTTGCCCGGTAATGGTTCGTTCGTGCGATATACTTTATCGTAGGACCTACTTTTTTTCAGCGTGCTCGCATCGGTATCGCTATCATCTTCGGGATCATAGTTCAAGGTGCGCAAATTACGCGACGAGCCGGCACGCGATCTCGGCAAGGTCATCTGCCAATGCGGATCCTCCTTTAGCTGCTTCTGGCGATAACGATAGACGCCGCAAACAATGCACAGCATTAACGGCACTATGACCAGTATGATAATGCCAATTGCTATGAAAGCGATACGACGCGTGTAATACACCTCACCTAAATATGCGAAGGTCAACGGTGGGGCAAGTTAAACAATGAGCAGACAAGGCGAATGTAAGAGCAAGGTGGAGAGAAGTACAACTTACGCAAACACTCCGTGTAGCCGTATTCGGGCAGATTCCAGAGACCATTGGATAGACACTCGCGCCGCTGGTCACCTATCAGAATGAAGCCCTCATTGCACTCAAAGGACACCTTGGCGCCGGGCATAAAGTCAAAGCTAAGCTTGCGACCAAAGCGCGGCGTTTGCAGCACACCGCAAGAGACAACGCGCCTAAAGCGTAAGCAGTTTGAGAAAGTCACTTTAAGTTATTAAGAATTGAACTCACTTGGCATTCTCCGCCTGCATATTGACCAAGCTGTCGTAGTAGTTTTTAGTAAAGTGCGCCAGATCTCGATCCAGTGTCATGGCATAATCATATTTGCACTGGTTGCACTCGCCGCAAAGTTCATTAGCACGCTCCACATCATAGCTGCGATTCGCTGGTAGGAAGTCTGTCGGATTTCCAATAAAGTTGGGCTGGAAGGTAACATTCGAATAGTAGCTCGCCATGCGACCGAATTCCCGCGTGAACAAGGCAGCGCCCACATTGGGCACATCCCGATCTGTAAGCATCCATTTGAGACCAAAGTTGTTGTAAACGCTGCGCTGATCGTTGACATTAAGTGAGATTGCCTGGCCATTAGGCAGCGTAAAGTCGTCCATGGGATTGAAGCTCCAATTTCCAAACAAGCCAGCCGTTTTATTCTACAAAACAAAAAGTTAGCTGAAAGTACTTTGTACGTCCTGAGGCTTTGAACTTACAATAAACTTCCAGGGCAGAAACACGCGACCCGTCATAAAGCCCTCGTTCTCCACCACCTCGACGCCAATGCCTGCATCAAACTGCACAATCACCTGTGACTGATTGAGCAGATAGGTAGGCGTGTAAACAGTCACACCATCGAAATGCTGGAACTTCAAGCTTTCGCGATCGAAATACACCCGACGACCATCAGCAAGCACGTCCAATCTGTAACGCCAGCGCGCATGCAATGGACGCAGACGAACCTCAATGGTTGTGGTAGTATTGCCTCTCATGGCCACCGCTGTGAGCTGTGTGGCCATTACCTGGCCGTAGTAGTTGGGCGGCATCTGCTGGAAGCGTCCCTGCACCTCAAAGCGCTCGCTCTGGTCTGTGCTGCGCGCCAAGACAAACTCACCAAGTCCATTGAATGTATAGGCAGTGCCATCGAATGTTATTAAATGTGGATCACCAAAGACGCCGGCAATGCCAGGTGCCTGATAGGCCACACAATCCTGCGAAGGACGACGCTCAAACCGGTAGGTTTCACAGCCCACAGCCTGCTCTTCCTGCCAGAAACAGCAGGAGTAGAAGGGCCGCATATCGTGGAACCACATGGACAGCGAGGGCACCTTGCTGGCCTCGTTCCAAGGCATTTTACCCAGGTTATGAATACGACGCGGACGTGAGCCCCACATTTGATCATAAGTTAGCATCAGGAAGCCATAGCGATCATAACAACACTGCTGTTCAGCACCTTGGGCACTGAAAGGATTAAATAAATGTAAACAACAAAGTACACATAAATTACTATTTGCATTTAAAAATTAGCGCAAAAAAAAAAAAAAACCAACTTAATGTTATCGACGTTATATTGTAAATAGATTCTTGTAACACTTGATAAATATTTAAGCAAGGGAGATAATTAAAAAAAAATTTGTGCATGAAATGTAAATATATAAATATGTTATTCATTTTATGATATACTTCTATTGAGTGAGTATGTTAGTAATTTAAAAGTGGATTGAGCCTTCATTATTAATATTAAATTAATACTTACACTGGTGTGCCACTAACCACGCAATGGATGGCACCACGATGACGCAAACAGCTTGGATTGGAGTCCTTGTCGCACTCACGATCCGGACGGAAGCGACCTTTATCCAAAACGGCTTGCTCCAGATTACAGGGACACAATGGCAGGTCGGCAGCAAAATTTCTGCGAATTGTATCATATCATTTATAAATGCACACAATACCAAAAGCCGTCTAATTAGACACATTTC
This sequence comes from Drosophila busckii, assembly GCF_011750605.1. Lineage (NCBI taxonomy): Eukaryota > Metazoa > Arthropoda > Insecta > Diptera > Drosophilidae > Drosophila > Drosophila busckii. The sequence continues at coordinate 628,833 of NC_046607.1, read as the reverse complement.
CCACAACGCATACCAAACATTAATTAACAGCAACTGCATGCAACGTTGTGGATTGTAACTTACCTAAGGAATCGGTCGGCGCGTATCCAATTATCGCATAGAGCACGTGGCCAACGCTTGCCATGCTTCTGCTCCCACTGCGGCGCCATATACCAGGCCAAGGGTATGGGTCGTGACCACAGAATGCTGTGTGAAAGAGCAACAGAAAATATAGAATATGTTTACATGAACTAGAAACTAAACTGCGGCAGAGCTGCAGCTAGCTGTCAATGTTAATCATACGCCGTGTTGTACTCAGCAAGGCGTGATTCCTGATAACTTGCTAATGAGATATGTCAGTTGTTAGTGAAGAACTATATATAGTACTATAAAATTAGAAGTAGCTTCATAAAAACAGGCTTATCCAAATGCAAGAGTAATTAATGCGCCAAAGCCTTAAATGCCGCGGCCACGTGTAGCAAAACCTAACGACACCCCAAGGTAACATAAACCAAAATTCCCAACGCAACAAATTTTAACACAGCGCTGTCTGCCTGCCAATTTGGTTAGTTTTTCGCATAAAGTTGCTGTTTCTCCGATGAATTTACATATTATAACAGAGCCGACAGCTTTGAAGCGTCTTTAAAAGTAAAATTCAGGCGAGTGGCTTAAGTTCTTTGGAGAAAGCTACTTGGCATTTTAATGTGCTTTGGCTATGCAAATGTATTAAGCTTATAGACAAGGCAACTAACTTAAGCCATTGCAATCATATTTTACTGAGCTATTGATTAGCCATCGCTTGTAATTATAAGCCATCATATAGCAGGCCAACGATGGACAACTGGCCAACTGGTGCAGGCGCCCCAAGGCGCCAAGAGTGCAATCAGCTCGTGCAAATTGCTGCAGCAAATTGAATATAAATACGAACGTGACTGTAGCTAACAAGCAGCACAGCTGACACAACTAAAACTCAATTAAAACATAATAACAGTGGACCAACAGGGCGCCCGAGTGTGGCATACTTACGGACTTAGCGCCAAATTGGAGTACTGATCGGGCTGTGTGAGGTTAATCTGCAGAAAACCAAACTGCATGTCATTGTTGATGTTGTGACGCGACAAGTAGCTTGAAGGAGTTATCACATAGCTGCCTGTATTGCTAAGGCTGCGCTCAATGACATCAATATACTCCAATTGTGGCTCAATTTTGGTCTCGCGATAACCCCACAGCGATATCATAACATTGGCATTCAAGTTCGAGGTTAAATTGAAGGCATTCCAGCTAATGCGAATCTCCTTGGGGTTCCGGCGATGCACATCATCGGTGGCGAAGAAAATCTTCTCCGTGGCTGCAGCGGGGGTCTCCACAAAGTACTTGCCGCGCCACTTGAAGCGCTGTGTGCCCACCGAAATCTGGAAGCGTATATAGCCCTCGGCCTTGAGGAAAGGTTGCACACAAATCACACGATTGCGATCCACATAAGTGCCCTGCACAGACTCCGTATCAAAGTGGCAAGTCACGCGAATATTAGGATCAAAACAAGGTCCCGTTATGTTTACCACCTGTCCTCCCAACATGTTGCCCGACTCGGGCGCAAATGTAAGCGGCAGCAAAGCGGCATCTGCAATCAAACATTGTAATTAACTTTGAAGCCACCATTTAACGAGTACGTACCAATATCCTTGTTGCAGGAGCCAATTAAAATTTGCTCGTCGATGCGGAAAATATGACGTCCTGGAAAGCCATTGCCCCAGCCGCGATTGGCCAAATCACGTATGACCATGTTCTGGCTATAAGGCTTGTACTCATAGGCCTGAGTGCCGTTGCCAGCATTGAAGCCCACCTGTTAATAAGCGATTTTATGATTTAATTAAATACAATTAAGTTGAAGTTACAAACTGCAATTATAATTATACAAACAGCGCTAAAGTTTTGCGAGAACAGCAATAAGCTGTAACGCAATGTAAGCAAAAGTTTATTTGAAATTGAAATTGAAATTGAAAGTGAGTGAAAATTACAAATACAAATTGCCTTGAGCTTTGAGTGTTTAATTAACTAACAGCAGCTCTACTTACAAATGCAGGAACGCCACCTTCGCCCTTGGTCGTATCACCGCCCGCCTCCGTGTGGGAAAGCCAATTAAGCACAGCATAATTCCATATAGCATAAGTGTAAACCTCATCGGTGGCCAGAATCATTTGGAACGTGTTGGTCTGTTGGCAGTTGCAAGAATTAGAATTGTACCATTTAACCAATAGCAAGTCATCGTTAACTTACTGTAAATAGCGAGTTGTCAATGCCACCAGCAAAGGAGACATTCTTCCAGGTAGCAATCATCACATGCTTGGGCACAAAGGTATCCGCTCCAACAACACCTGTACGTATATCCCACATGGTACGCTCACGCACCTCAACACCAAAACGATCCGTGCGTCCCATCAAATCACGCACAACGCTGCATAAAATATATAAAACAAAAATTATTAGTTACTTCGTATATACGTTTGCCTGTATTCATATATGTAAATAATGGCAAATTAAATCAGCTGCCTAGGCTTGTAGGCAGCCGTTTTCTTAGCTTGTAACATGTCTATGATAAATGGATTTGATGTTTGGCATATAAATCAGCCAACGGGCGAAAGTGCTGATTTTTAAGCACGTTGGTCATATTTTAATACAGATTTCCCTCATATGTATTTGTATATTTCACGCTGTTTTGCACACTTTCAAGTATTTTTCGAGTTTCTTTTGGGGTGCGTCTGACAGACGCATCGACAATGCTGCTGACAGCACCAACGTGGCGTATGATTTATATGCTTTAATTATTCATTATATGTACATGCCGCGGCAAATAGGATTCCGCTCTGGTTTCATGGCAATCTAAGGTCTGCTCAATTTACCATAACGAGATTTAAAGTTCAATACACATGCTTGCCAGTCGAGAATGTCGATTGCCTATTAAATTTAAAGCCGTTTGATGCAAATGGCTTTGACTAGTTATTAAACGCTAAAAATCGTTTCTTAATTGCAGCAACTAGATATTTCCTTTGAAATCAACTTTAGCTGCCGCTTGACTGGCTTAAGCATGCTTCATAAATATATTTTCAATATATGGTTATTCATATATGATATTCTAAGCGACGATATCTCAATTGGTAATGCTTTGAATGGCAATTAAATGAAATTGTAAGCGTAAGAGCAAACTACACAATATTTTGTGCAACAATGATAAATGTGTGTGTTATTTGCATTTATGCATTTGCTCTACCACAATTTATTGATTTCGTGCAGCATTGGTTCACTGAAAACAGCACATACAGTGGAAATCAAAAATTTTGAATATGCATTTCAAATACAAATAAATTTCAATATTGGAAAGAATGTATCATAAGGATTTCATTTGATTAAGCGCAATTGCTATAAATTAAAAATTTTAATATAAACAATCAATCAGTAGCATACTATATTGTTTTCGATAGATGAGTGATCGATAAAACTAGAATTATGTACTAATCGTAAGTAGATGTGGTCACACTAGAAAAGTTATTCAGCATCAAAATTGACAGATTATGTAAACGCATAAGTTACAAGATTAAACTCGTTCAATGCTCTAGAAATTTGTTCACTGAGAATTTACTGATTTATTAAATATAGCTTATTCTTTGTGTTCGATTTGTTAGCGTTCACTGTAGCTAGGAGGCATGAATGCCACTCAAGAGCAAAGAGCTGCAAAAATGCACTCGACTGCATGAGCATATGTGTGTGTGAGTGTGTGTGATTATATGTATCATACATGACGAATGCGCAATATTGATATAAATTTATTTATTAACACTACAGCGCATTGGCAATAAATGCAAATATGAGCTTGCTAAGCACATTTTATTATTTAGTTTGCGTGCCTCATGCTTGATGCAATTACTCAACTCATAAATTATAGTCGGCAGCAGCTGTCTATTGAGAATAAATTGAATTTCAGCCAGCGTTGACTGAAAACATATGCTGTCCACATTGTTAGCGAAAAACCGAAAAAGCCAACACAGCTGCTAAGTGTGCCAGCATGTAAAAATAGAAGCCAACCAAAAAAATACCAACAGCATTATATGCAAAAAACAAAGGCTAAAACCACACAAAGTAAAACCTCAGTCCACAAAAAGATACAAGCACACACACACACGCACACCCAGATACATGTACACACATTAATGTGAACATGTACATGCACATGCACTTGCATAGTTTATCATTTGGGTTGTGCCCCGCCCCTTGCAACAGCCGCCCAGCTGCTGCTTAGCTTTTTGCCATTGCACTAAAACTTTAAATGCTTGCAATTGACATTCAAGCCAAGCCAAGAGACAGAAAAATTAAATGGTAAAATTGTCGCAGAGCCTAAAAATGCGCGCGCAGCAGCCAGACCAACGAGTTTCACGCTTTACACACACACACACACACACACACAAATACATACGCTCATACACAGACAATGCACAACATAAGTAATGGAAATACGTTAGGTCGTATATAAGCGCGACGCGCGGCTGTCGCTGCTGTTGCTCGCTTTCAGTTTAACCAGCAACCTGCCACTGTACACCCCCGCGGTACGCCCTACACTCCAAACCCCACGCCCCATACTCATATTCGGCGTGCCAGTTCTTGAACTACGCCATTATGTACTTTATTGCATACATTCGGGCGCTGTCGTCAGCGCCAGCGTCGCCGGCGCTCTTTTGTCTGCATTTTAGGTTAAAATGCCCTTTTTCACAGTTTTGCATGTAAATATCCTCGACTCGTACTCGTCTGTCTCGCCCATTGACGTCTCTGTCTGACTTTACTCTAGCTGTTGGCACAATTCTGCAGCGCGCGCTGGGTAAAGTAAAAACTGAAACAATGGCCATACTTAAAGAAAATGGCGAAAATTGCATGTATGTATACTTGTGGCATGCGAATGTTTCGACTTGAGTAAAAATATGCTAACGAAAATAGAAAAATTCTAGTACTAGTAGTAGTAATAGCTGTTAGAGCCGAAATTGAGGCCACAGCTGTAATAGCTGTAAATATGAAAAACGCAATAGCTGAAAGTTAATCAACAAAAGTGGAGCATGCAACATTTGTAAACTATATGAACGATGTTTACGTAGGTTGAAGCCTTAGTGAGTTTCACCAAATGTTTCCCAACGCGTAAGTAAACTCATGAGTTTGCCAACACCTCCCTTGACATAATGATTTAATTGTGGGCATGCCCACTTGTAAGGCCGCTTGTTGCTGCCCTTGGCAAACAACAATTAAACGCTTGACGCCGCCGATTTACACACACGAACGCTCAACAAACACTTTTAAACAAGTTTACTAACAATGCTCGATGCGGCATTTAAAGCATTTTTATTAATTCCCCAAGCAAGCACTTTATGTGTGAGCGTGTGTGTGTGTTTCTAATTAGTGCAGCGCTCAGCACGTATTTAATGGTCAAAACAATAAAGCGTCTAACGTAGCGTATGCGTAATGCGCTTTCAACTTTTGCTGCACTTTGGCTAATTTTAAACGCATAATTAAATTAACGCATATTGTCTGCGAGGGTATAAGACAGCCAGGCTGCAGACAAACTAATGGAACTTATACAATTTATTCTGCTCTTGCCCCATGCATAGTTATTTAAATTAAATTCCAGCCAACACTCGCCCATATACACACACACACACATACACAACAGTTCACAGTTTATTTGCCAGCTATTTTTTTGTTCAAGACAATTAAATGTCAGAGTGTAAACGTGCTCTTCAACCAGTTGCTATTGAAATATACAAACAAATGCAAACAGATTGTCCAGCGCAATAAAAACTCAAAGTGTAATAAAATTAAATGTTTTTTTCTTTGTTGAATGCATCATCGGGAGCTGTCTAACTTTGTGCATCAAACAAATTTGCTTTACAGCATGTCAATTGTTAATTAAAAACAATTTCAAGTGTGTTACTAAATGTTACTAAAACTTTTCCTTATATAATAGGCAGTGATAGTATTTATATATTTAAATCAAAAGGGAGCTTGATAATACGAGCAATAAATAATACTAACTTTTTTAATTTTCTCACATTTGTTTAATTCTAATATATTCATTGAAAATAGCTTTAGATTTCTAACTGTGAGGACGAGTCGTGCCCTCGTATCCAAAATGTTATTTAACTTGTTTATATGTCAAGGATTGCAACATTTAATTTAATTTAAAACTTGTTAAAAAAGATACGCTTTAATATTTTGCTATTTTCTTGGAAATGTTAGCACTAATTCGTAATTATAACAATCTGAGTAAAACTTTAATAAAACTCGAATGAATAAAATTCTGTGTCAGCAGCAACAACAAGAGCAAACAATTTTTGCTTTTAGCAATAAAATTCGTGTAAATTAAGATAAAAACTCATGAAACAAGCAAAACTGCAGCTATATAATTAGCATAACAAAGGTTTATTAAAAAAATAAACTCAACAGAAGCCAACTAAACATAGTAGCAGCACATAAATCAGCCGAGCAGCAGCATGAAAAAATATTAAATAAAAATGTAAAATATGCATGTAGTGTGGACAAGAATGCCAAGTATGAATACCAGAGGATTTTTTCAGCTTATCTCATTTGACTTTTGAGCTAAAGAATTATATATTACTAGCCAAAAAAAGGGCTTTAAAGCAATTTATGAAATAAATTTAAAGTAAAAAGTTGCAATGCCTACATTTAGCTATCAAATCAGATTATAAACATTTTCTATGACATGTTGCAAGCATAAAAATAGCATGTAATACAATTTGCAAATGTGAAAGTAAGTGCGGCAAGCCATGAAACGTGAATAGTAATAAAATATATGCAAATGCACAGCATTGTGCATTGCAGCTCATATGTATTTTGTTAGTCAGCGCTACCACGCACCATTTGCAAATGGATGCACGCATAAATGAATGCTGAAATCAGCACAGTGGCGTAACAAATGGCAGTCAGCAAGATAGCGCGTAGCCAGCTGCAGAACGACCCCAGCAGAGACAGGTAAAACGGGTGAATTGTGTCTGATGTTATATGCAAACAATGCAAAAAATTCTTTGGCAATATATGACAGTAACTAGTCAAAAGCAATAACAACGACAATAAATGCAAGAAACGAAATAAACGAGAGCAGCTGCAAACTGCAAGTATGGCGAAAAGCTGGGTGCTTTGGATAAATAAAAGTGTTGCATAGCAGCCACGCTATGCATGTATGCGCTATTAGGAGCTAACATTTATATATGCTTACCGGAAGTAAACGCCAGGCGTGCGCTGATCCAAATCAGAGGGATATATTCTGCCCACGCGGCACTTGCTGAAGAATATGCCCATAAACGAGGGGTCACGCTTGATGGGCCAGTCCTTGATGGGAAAGACCAGAGGGTATGTTAGATACTCGGGTGGATCTGAGAACTCCAAGTAGCCATTCAGCGACAACTATAAAAGAAGATGGAGTTTTATTGACTGCTGTTGATGCTGCACTCAAAGACTTACGCGCGTGTAATTGAAGCGAAAACCATAGAAGGGCATCTGAAAGTTGAGATTTTTGTGCAGTTGCGTCATGGAGGCGTGAATATCAAACTGATAGTCGCCACGACCGCCATACTGGTCCTTGTCATAGAACCAGTAAAGGAAATTGCTGCGCAACTCAGCGAGACGAGCGGGCGATATGGTGTAACCGCCAGCAGCAGTCGAGGGAGTATCCGGCGGTGCCACATTGTTATTGGGATCTGTAAGACGTTAGCGTGTATGTAGTGTAAGTTTGAGTTTGCACACAGACCTAATCCCTACAGCTTAGTTTTTCAATTTCACAGAATGGCATCCCATGCCGCTAGACGCATTTTCAATTTAGGCCGCTTGCATTTAAAAAGACGCCTCATAAACTTGCAAACTTTTGCCTATCTCCGTAGCCTGCAGCTTGCAGCTTCCTTGCGAACTGACACTCAGGCCATTAAAGGTCACAGTTAATATTCATTTTTGTTTTAGCAACTTGCCTGGCTACAGTTTCTTCTATGCCGCAGTTTATTTCAGCTTTTTCGCCGTCCGTTTTACCCACACATTTTTTCTACTCATTTCTAATTTTGCTTTGACTGCTGCTGCTGCTGGCGCTTTAAAGCAATTTTAAGCTGACTAAGTGCAGTGGTGACAATGGCAGCTCTACTTGAATTTGGAATTGCTGTTACTCTTGGTTTTACTGCGAGGTGAAACTAATTGTGCAACTACTTACTTAGTGACCTTTAAAATTACCATGCAGCCATTTACAATGAGCGCTTAATCCTGCGTCTTTAGTCTGTGCTTATTATTAAATGAAATGCAGCACTGAGGCCAGTTGCTTGCTGAGCCTCATAAAATTAAATTCATTTGATTTTAAAGTATTTTGCAATTGTTGAGCTGAAGCAGCAGCAGCTGCTGCTTAATCTATTTATGAATCAGTCGACACCATTTGCAGCTCATAAAATCTGTACATACGCTGGCTAATCCTTTTTAGGTAGATAAGCAGCTGGATTAGCGTCAGTTGGGCTCATTTATGCTGCGGTGCGCGGAAAATACGTAAAATTCGCGTGCTAGGCTGGCAATTCCGCAGAATTTGAACATTTTTTTCTTTACCTGGAAGCCAAGTCAGGCAACTGCACTACTTTTTAGCGAGGCCAACAGCTGCTAACCTGGAGCAGGTAGTTGCCTGCGTTGACATATAAATAGCTGTCGGCGCATTTTGGACGCATTTAATAAGCAGCAACGCACGCGCAAAGTACTCAAGATGAGCATCAGCACATTTAACTTTCAGTTCTACAACTACAAGCTGCCAGTGGGCATGCCTAATATGGCCACTAGCTTCAGTGAGCTAGAAATGGACATTGACGAGGAATTGGGCATGCCAACGATTAGCTCAACACCGCACCCCAAGGCAGCAACGCCACGCTACACTAGCGAGCTCTCACTACCCATTACGCAGAAGCCTCAGCTGGAGGCGTTGCGACCGAAACTGCATACGCCGCACAAGCGCTGGTCTATGGAGCTGCGCGAGAAGTGCCTAGAAATGTCCAAGCGCAATAATGGCTCCGACGAGGAGGACCAAGGAGGCGCCAACGCCAAGCTACAGCAACGCTTTATGCAACAGCTGCAACAGCAGCCTGAGGCTGACAATCTGACGGCAGCGACTGAACAACCGGGGTCTGCAGTTCGCAGTGTTAGTGACAAAATTAACTTTTTCAACAAACTGACTAATACCTATGAATCTGCTGTGGCCTGCAATACACAGGCCAGCGGCAACAGCAATGGCAACAGCAATCGTTTTATATCATTGTTGCGCTCTAGTCGCCCACTAAATGTGGCCACTGCTCAAATGCCGCCACCGAAGCCGAAGCGCTTAGGCGCAACAACAGGCACCAGCATGGCAGAGGCCATGCCCCATCAGTTTGCCACGCCCAGCGCCAAAACGCCGCCAGCCAACAATAGCACGCTGCAGCGCAAAAACAGCACACTACGCCGCAAGCCCTCCATGGAAAAATCACGTGCCACCATTGCCAGGCAAAATTCAAATGCAGCATTGCGACCACAGCGTCATGCCATGATGGAGGACTTGAGCCTGGTGGTGCCTGTCAGACTGCGCATTGCCGAATACGAGCAGCGCATCTCGATGAGTGCATGAACACAGGCAACGAGACAGATTTGTAGCCCAACTGGCCGTTTAATTGATCGAATTTAGTGCAAGCATTTGTTCCCAAGGATATACAAATAAATATATATAATATGTCTAGATTTTAATAGCAGTAGTATTAATAAAGGATTTTAGATTTGAATTGGAATATTATTGTGTTTCATTTCGAATGGAAGAAATGTATAGCAAGTGAGATCAAACTAATTAATAACCATAATTAATTATTTTAATCAAAAACCAGTCAGTATTTGCAACCAGCTAAAACTTTGTAATAAGAGCATAGGCAAACTAAATCGAATATAAATAATATATACGGATTCAACTTAAGACTAGACTCTAGAATACACATACACACTTGTGCTATCTGGTACGCAATAATCTAAGAGCCTAGTATTCAATGCCTTGTAGAGTCTAGAGTAAGTATATCGACCCCTCAAGTTATAAAGATTTTACGAATCATATGTTTGAGTTTGTTCAGCGCAAAACCAAGGAGAAATATGAAAAAACGATCACCTTCTTTGTAAAATGTGACAAGTTTCCAATAATTGTAAAAATCTGTTGCAATATTTAGAAGTATCTATAAATACGTATTATAACTAAATCCCTTTTTGTGCCAGCGAGTGTTTGAAAATTAATCATACTTTTTTATAGCTGTCTGACTAATAGAAATAATATTTCTTTGTTAGCCCCAACGTCGATTACAAGCGGCTCACATTTATTGTAAACTGATTCATTGCGCTGGATAAGATATTGCAACTATATAAAAATATTTATATACGAACCCCTCCCACTAAAAAGTATATAAGCTACAAACTTCACCTGTTGTTTGCAAAGCAAAACTCAAACGTTAGCTTTTAATGCCACAAATTTATCTTATCTTATGCCTGTGTGTATGTGTATGTGTATGTGAATGTGTATGTATTGGTGTTGCGACGACCAACTTACAACACGCAGAGCGCGCAAACACTTGTGCGTGGTGTTCTCGCCAAAAGTCGAACAGGTTATCGAGCAAATATTGGTGAGCATTGCTGATAAGATAGGCACACAGCCTACGCTGTAATACAGCGTATGAGTAATATGCTGAACTGAATCAGCGCGCTAAGCTTACATACAACTTACCCCAATTGTAACCACTGGTATCCAAGTCGTACAACTCGCCAAGGTAATCACCGTAATTAGCCATAACCAGTGCACCAGATTTAGCTTGCGGCTTCAAACCCGCGACAGTTAGTATGTCATCCGTGGCCCGACTAGAGGCAACTGGCAGCATCTTTTGTGGTGATACAGCTACCTTAATTGGTTGTGCAGCAGCGGGCGCAGGGAGCGCCTTCTTGGCAGCAGGCGCAGCTTTGACTGGTTCTACCATTTCCACAAATTCAACCGCCTTTGGTGTGGGCGCTTTGGGCGCTTTATTCGCGGGCGCGGCGTTTATGATTTGATCTTCCACTTCCGTTGATATGTTTTCGTTGGCCAGCACATAGGCCATAAAGCCGCAGGCCATGGCACAGACCACAAACAGTTTGAAACGCATTTTCACTTTTTTCTGTGCAGAACACTATGAAGTGCTAGTTTTTTCGTTCGTTCGTTCGTTAGATTATATATATATATATATATTTTAGATTCGACGTGGCGCACTGTAAGAATAACACCAAAAATTAATAAAAATTAGGCAACAGCACTGAAAATAATGTTTAGCCTTGAATTATCATTAAATTTTCACTTGCTAATAGGGCTTTCGGGGTAATTTTCACTTGATGACATCATCAATCGGTTAAATTATTCTTATCGCACTTGTTTTTTTTTTTCATTTTTATTCACAATTACCAACCTTGCAGCCAGAGAATACGTTCGAATCAGCGCCACGCTCAGTTAAGACTGAAGTCGGGGCGTTGCCAAAACTTGTCGGCTGGTTAAACCGTTTCGATTGTGAAATGTTGTACCGTTATCTATTTTATGCTCCAACTAAGATATCTTATCGCTTGGGCCCTCGGCTCCTGATAAGTCATTCCTCTTTGGACAATTCCACATTGTTTTGGCGCTCTTGTCCCCATAATTTGCTGGCAAGCTCTTCGTAGCCAGCCGAGTATGTTGTGCAAGTTACCAGTTTCCCAATTCGATTGTTTATTTTATGTTCTCCCCTAGTTTCTTCTTCTGCCTGCTGCGTGTTATCATATAGCTGCCGCTCTAACAGCCTTTGTTGACTTTGCCAGCATTAAAACTTTGTGATTCATTTCCATTGCAGTTAATCACCATTTTGCTTTTTGTCATCAATTCCTATGGGTGACATTCATTATTAAGCCTTAGCCCGCTCCAGAGACTCGTTATAATTATAGACAATGAGCCATTAAGGCCAACACTTGTTGTCATTTCCGCTCGGGCTTTTGTTTTATGAATGAATCGGCCATTGTAACGTAAAATTGTGCAATTAATTTCGACAAGCTGTGAAAGTCTACAAAATTTGTTAATTATGCAACAAATTGAATTTACTTCACAAAAATGAAATGTGTTAAGTTAAAAAAAAAAGTTACCTTTAATTAATATTCGCCTTGGCTGTCAAAAATCCTCTAGCTGAACCCTCCACAAGGTTGCCGGCTGGGCAATGGACACTGCATTGTCCCGGACGACGAAAGGGTCGGGCGAGAATGCGACACACAAAAACGCACAAGCCTCAAGTCAGCGAGCGAGTACCGCTAGACCAAAAGCTTCGACGAGGGGAATATCTCTTCGCATCACGCGAAGGCAGACTCGGCTGTCATAGCGAGGTTGACTACCAGGCTGTTTTTCTTTGCTCGTCCAAAGCCGTGGACGGTCAGAGGAAGAATTCTCTGTCTGAACGACAAGAATGTGCAGGTAATAACAGACTGTCGCGAGACTAAATCAAGAGCTTGCATCTTGATAAGTAAAAACATAAAGTTCTTATGTCTCTCCCAATTCCTCAGTAAAGACCTGGTAGCAGTGCAGATCACTGTCGGGTCGAGTCCGAGGAAACTGGTGGTAGCATCAGCCTACTTTCCGGGAGAAGATGCGGAGGCACCACCACCTGAGGTGCAGGCACTGGTGGACCACTGCAAGAGAAGAAACCTGCCACTTTTGCTGGAGTGTGAAGCAAACGCACACAGCACAACGTGTGGCAGCACAGAAGATAATAGCAGGGGTGAGTACCTTCTCAATTATTGTCTAGAAACAGATCTAAGCGTCTTAAACGTCGGGTCTGAACCGACGTTCGTCACCAAGAGCAGAGCAGAGGTCCTGGACCTAACGATTTCAGGAAATTCTCGACCTTAATTTAAAGAGGCTCAGAGTTAACTCTAGAGTGGGTTCAATCAGTGAGTTAGAAAATCTAACATATGATTTAAATGAGACAATAGCAGACGCATACCATGAGAGTTGTCCAGAGAGGGCAGTAACCTCAAGAAAGGACAACCCTTGGTGGAGTCAGGAACTAGAGAAGCTGAGAAAAGAAGTTAGGAAACTGTTTAATACAGCAAAGAAGAGTGTGAACAGCTGGGATCACTATACCGCCAAGCTTACAGTCTATAATAAAGAAATAAGGAAGAGCAAGCGAGGACACTTTTGCAAGTTCTGCACAACTGCGCAATGTAGCCATCCAGCGCCAGCAGAAACGGCTCCACGTAAAGAATATGTTGCCTGCAATGAGAGAGCTGTCAAATTCATGCTGCACATAGAAATGAATGCAAGCCATAGGTTTTGCATATTTTTCAGCAGCACTGTATTTGGCTTGCAAAAATTTCTAATTCGACAGCAGCTCTAGCGCTAGTCGAACTGCAAGCAAAAAATGAAGCTAAATGAAAATTAAACATATATTTTGTTTACCTTTCTGTTGTTTTTGATTTGTAAGTAAATTCACTATTCTTTAGCTGTCAAATTCACTTATTAGCACTACCACTTATTAGAAACTTGAATATCCAACTTGAATATCCACTATAAACAGGCTTACAAATCAATAAGTCTAATTTGAAAACTTATTAAATTTTTTTTGCAATTACATAATACAAAAAATATATTTTAAATTTAGTAAATACATATTTAATTGTGTTATCGTCAGTTCAATTTCTACCCAAAATATTTTTACCCAAACTTATATTGCATTGTGAGTTTTTTTTTTTGTCACTTTCATAGTGGCCCCGGCAGCTTGCTCGGCGGCGAGTCCACTTTATGGATCAAAATGTGTCCTACCAGAAGCCTTTTGACTTTGAATCGTTGAAGAAAACTGCTGGTGCAAGTCCGACAGAAATTCGTGCAAACTTGCGATCGCAGTTTCTAACAGACTGGTCAAGCGAAAGTGCAGTCCCTTCCACTACAAGCGGTATCAAATGGGCTACTACAACGTGCAGTACAACTTGTACATTGACATCAACCAATTCATCAATTACGTCACCGTACAAACTTACATCTACACTATGTAACAGTGTGTGCACTTCGACAATCAGCACGAGTGAAAGCAAAACCATTGTCACTGCTTCAGCAATTCCTCAGCCTCCCGTCTGGCAGAAAGTATCCACTAACAAGAAAAAAGAAGTGGCCAAGAAGAGAATCGGTGCTGTCCTTTCCCAAAATGTCATCCAAAAGAAGGCAAACACTTCTAAGGAAGAATTAATTTGTCAAAATCGTTTTCAAGTTTTAAGTGATGAAGAAAACATGGAATTAGACAACGATGGACCCTCTACATCGCATCCCGCACCCAACCGTATTGCGAAGAAACACGAAATAAACTTGAAGCCGGCAATGACTAACAAACTTGCAGAAGAAGTCGCCCCTCAAACCCGCCGTCCTCCCAAGGTACCTAGGATAATGGTTCCAGACGTAATGAACTATTCTGCATTTTGCAGTGAACTGGACGCCCTTATAGGAGACGCATATACCATTAAAGCACTAAACTCAGGTGAATGCGCCGTCCAGTGCAACTCCTCGGATGCCTATAGGTTAGTGGCCCGGCACTTCCGTGATAAGGGAATCCTTTTCCATCACCACCAACTGCCGGAAGACCGGCCCTTTCGCATAGTTATGCGCAATATGCATCATGATGTCCCTTCAGAAGATATAATTGAGTGCCTTCAGAGAGAGGGTCACTGTGTTCAACGTATATATACCCCACGCAACAAGGCAACACAACTGCCGCTAAACATAAGATTTGTGGATCTCAAGAAGGCAGAGAACAACAAGCTTGTTAAAAATATGTCCACTGTCTGCAGACACAAAGTAAGCTGGGAAAAGCCTCGAAAACAAACCGAGCCTGTGCAATGCCATAGGTGCCAGGAGTACGGCCACACCAAGGCGTACTGTACACGACACCACATATGCAGAGAATGCGGAGAGAACCATCCAACCATGGAGTGCAAACTTCAACAGGACGACCCTAGGTGCTGCTATCACTGCGGCAATTCCCATGCCGCCAACTTTAAGGGCTGCAAAAAATACCTCCAAGTTGCTTTTAAAAATAAGCAGCAACCGAAAAACAGCGATCCTCAATCACATACTTCTGCACTTACCTTTGGCAAGCATACTTTTGCAAGTGTGGCCAGAGGCGACCAATCTAACGATAAACGCAGTCAGCCCCGCAAAGCAAAGGAGAACCATCCGCTTCCCCCTGTCCTTACTGCAAATACTAATTTGGAAGCCAAGCTGGAACAGCTATTCATGAGACTTGACAGAATGATGTCCCTAGTAGAGACCCTAATGCATGCGGTTCTTCAGACGCGCTCCTCCCCCCCTGCTCCTCATAATGGGTGTGCTTAAAATAGCAGCTTGGAATGCCAATGGGGCCTCCTCGAAACCTAACGAGATTATGGCCTTCATCGAACTTCATGACATCGACTTGCTCCTGCTGTCAGAATCGCACTTTAATTCTAGGTCCAACTTCAGGATCCCAGGATTCGTCCTACACATTGCCAATCATCCAGATGATAGACAGCATGGTGGAGCTGCAATCCTTATAAGATCATCCATCTCCCATCAACATTCATCCATACACTCAGAAGATCATATACAGGCTGTCACCATTGAGCTCTCCGCAAATAGAGGAAATTTTAAGGTTGCCTCGGTGTACTGCCCTCCTGCCTTTAGGTGGACGGAGGCTGAAATTATGCCATTTCTCACTCAACTCGGCAATAAGTTTATTGCGGCAGGCGACTGGAATGCCAAGCATAGATGGTGGGGTAACTATAGAATGTGTGCGAGAGGAAGGGTTCTGTCTTCTGCCCTATCTGATGAGAACATCGACATTGTAGCAACTGGTGAAGCTACCTGCTATCCCTATCGTATGAGCGCCACTCCCAGTGCCATTGACTTTGGCATCTCAAAAGGCTTCAGACAGCAACAAGTGAAAGTCAAAGTACTGACTGAGCTGTCTTCTGACCATCTCCCACTGCTCTTTGAGTTGGATGAAGATGCTCAATTTTTCAAGGGAGTTGCTAAAATGCTGCCACCCCAAGCAAACGTTAGCATTTTTAAAGCACATATAGAAGCCGCTGTCTTACTCAATATACCCATCAACACCTGCGATGAGCTGGAAGCCTATCTTGACTCCTTCACCTCCACGATTTGTGAGGCTGCGCAACGAGCTACACCAACTCAGCACCAATCCAGTCCCGCTGTTAGAAGAGCGCCCCTACTAACCTTGGAGGCAAGGGCACTGCTGAACCAAAAAAGACACCTCAGAAGGCAGTATATAGTGTCAGGTGATCCTGCAACTAAACAGCTTCTTGCAAGCATTACAAACAGGCTGCGTCGGGTTCTTGCCAAGACCCGACAGAAGAACCTCGACACCCTGCTGGAAGGAGCCGGCACAGACAATAACTGTGATTTTTCAATTTGGAAGCTAACGAGAAATATTAAAAGACAGCCGCTTTTCCAATCGCCCATCTTGAGCAACAGTGGTCTCTGGCTGAAGTCGGATGAAGACAAGGCAAATGCATTTGCTGCACACCTAAGTTCCACCTTCACTCCATTCCAACTAACGGACGACACCCACCGTGAAGAAGTTGCAAGATTATTAGATGCTCCAGTGCAACCAGCCCGCCATATGAGACATACTACACCGCAAGAAGTCTCATTGCAGTTAAAGGCGCTGCTGCTAAACAAGACCCCTGGGTATGATGGTATTGACAACAGAGCTGCTAAATGTCTTCCACGCAAAGGAGTCTTAGCCCTTGTTAAAATATTTAATGCCATGCTTAAACTAGGGCATTTCCCAAAGCAGTGGAAGCGTGCGCGGATTGTGATGATCCCCAAACCCGGCAAACCACCAACGCAAATAGATTCGTACCGCCCAATTAGTTTGCTAGCGACTTTCTCCAAGATTTTTGAACGGATTCTGCTAAGTCGCCTAATGGAGCTGCCGCAGATAACAGATATTATACCACAACACCAATTTGGCTTCAGGAAGTCACACGGTTGCCCTGAACAAGTCCATCGCTTGGTCAATCATGTTACACATGGCTTTGAACACAAGCTATACTCCGTTGGCGTCTTTTTAGATGTCAAACAAGCCTTCGACAAGGTGTGGCACGAAGGTCTCCTGTACAAGATCAAAAATCTGCTTCCTGAACCATACTACTGCATTTTAAGATCGTTCATTTCCGACCGGACCTTTGAGGTTGCAGTGCGGGACTCAAGATCCAGCTTGGAACGGATATGTGCAGGCGTACCACAGGGAAGTGTACTTGGACCCTTACTGTATACGCTGTACACTGCTGACATCCCAGCCCCCGTTAGTAACAACGAAGAAGGCCTCCCGGTGAACCTGCTCCTAGCCACCTACGCTGACGACACAGCTATGATTGCATCCCATGCGTCATTGCAAACCGCCTCCAATGCAGTCCAGGAATGGCTGCATACAATGGAGCGATGGGCTGCTAAATGGAATGTGGCTATTAACAGCTCCAAGTCGGCATGCGTCACGTTCTCTTTGCGACGAGGAACTTGCTCAGGCCTCACCTTTAACGGAGAAGTGATTAACAGCGTCACATCACACTGCTATCTCGGCGTACACCTGGACCGGGCGCTGATCTGGAGAGCCCACATTACGGCCGTCAAGCAGAAATCGCTCGAAAAATTAAAAAAGCTCAACTGGCTTCTGCATTCCAGCAAGCTGAACATAAAAAACAAGGTGCTTTTGATTAAAGCTGTCCTTACACCAACCTGGACGTACGCCATCCAAGTATGGGGGACCGCCTCCAAAAGCCAACTGGACAGACTGAGAGTCGTCCAATCAAGAGCTGCGCGGCATGCATCCGGGATGCCGTGGTACGTCTCCAATTACGTCATCGAGCGAGACCTGAGGCTCACTTTGGTTGGTGACCAAATTAACTTCCACAGCAGCCGATATGCGGATAGGCTAGCGGCACACCCAAATCCGTTGGCGAGCGATCTCGTTGACCCCATTCCCCTCCGACGGCTGAAGAGATTTCACCCCAGCGATCTCCCTACTCGCAAGATCTCCTAGTTACCCTTTGTTGTAATTGTTATATAGTTTTAGTCCCCACTAGGTTATGTTCATACGAGACTGAACGATTCCCAGTGAATAAATAAAATAATAATAAAGATTACTCAGAATCTAAAAAAACAACTTGAATATCCACTATAAACAGGCTTACAGTTAAAATAACTTAACAATTGTTTTCATCCAGACAGTGTTGTTGTTCAACTTTGTATTGTGCACTTTTTTGGTACAATAGGACACGTGCAAGCTAAAATAAAGTTTTTGTTTGTATTTGGAAACGAACGGAAATGAAAACTTGCAGTTGGCAGTTCGAAACGTTCGGAAATGAAAAACTGCTTAAGTTGGCAGCGCAAGATCTTCATGTTAAAAGACCCGGTAAAAATGTTAAGACAGGGTACAAATGTTAAAAGACAAGGTTGCAAATGTTAAAAAGAGCAACTGATAACATAGCCTTAACAATAACATTAAAGCCATTTTTATTGCTGCCTATAAGTAGACAACGAATATTTCAATCAATTTAACAGTGCACTAAAAATGTTTTTGTTGTGTTTGATTCGTTGAAAACTGGTGACCTTGAAAGGAAATATAATATAATTATATGGATGTTTTCAACGAAATCTTTCCATTAAACTGAATAATCAAGTAAAAAAATACAAAGAGACCAGAACAAGTTCGATAAATGTACGATCTTTATTCAAATAACAAAAACCAATTTAAATAATTTGCTATGTAAATACTTGATACAAAGCATCGTTGATTCTCTTTCAGAATAAACTTTTATGGCCACACAAAAAAAAATAAATGAAAACTCGATGAAACCGATCCCTTGCACTAAATATATGTAGAGCACCATTATAATATCGAACAACAAAAGAAAAACAAAAGTGGAATATTTTGTATTTCTATCTCTTTTGTTGAAGAGCACGAATGTAACTGTACATTACATAAATATATATTGTGAGACATTAAACAATTAAACATTTTCTATTTTTTTCTTAAATAAAAGTAAAAGTTAAATGTTAGAGTATTTAGAATTCGAGACAAAGAGCACAAAACACAAATTGCTTGTAATTGAAATTAATAAACATTGATATAGGCTGTGTGTCTAAGAGATAGAATTAAGAAGAGCGCACATAAAGAGAGTGCGCTACACTATCGTTCGTTATTGCTTAGACAGCTGATCAGTTTGCTTATCAGTAGTCACAAAACCCAAGGAGGTCTCATGCAAGTGAGCTAAAGAAAATTGAGTTTTCAGTTGGAAAACAGACGCGAACGCGAGCGGCTGCGTTGCCAAGCAAAAAAGACGTACTGGCAATAACTAAAAAGAACAGAATACACAAAAACATAAATATAAGTATTGAAACTAATCAGCTAAAATGCTGCGTCACATAGCAAACTCAAAAACTAAAGTCCCCAATCAGCTGTTGGCACGCCCAAAACGCGCTTATCACAGCAAGCTGGGCGTCTGGGGCTATCGACCGGCTGCGAAGCGTGTTTTCGAAGGTAGGCCTGGAAACTAAAAGTGTTTTAATTATATACATATGTATATACATATGTATGCGTATGTTAATATATTTATATGTACATAGCTGCGTGTGAAGGTAATCAGTGCCTGCTTGCAAGATTACTTCAAAATTTTAATCTAACATTATAAAATTTGCTGTCGGCACTGATAATAAGATTAAAAACATCACATTTTTAGCAAACGATTTGCGATAAGTTGAAAAACAAAGCACATTTGTGCAATAACAACATCAGCAAGCAAGCAAGCAAGCAAACAAATAATGGAAAATGTTCGCATACACACAACAACAAGAACTACAGACATTTTTGCGGCGAACGAGAGTGAGAGTGACTGCGAGCGAGGCGCTCTCTTTAACCTGTTGCGCTCTCTTTGTTTTGGGCCAGTTTATTTATGCGTGCCTGAGTGCAGCCGCAACTATGTATGACAGCAAAAAGCCAGCCACACAATGAATAATTATATAAAAAGGAGAAGTAGATTTTGATCTGCAAGCAGTAATTTCCAATTATACAAGATACACACACAGAACGCAACGCACTAATTAAAAGTGTGCATGTGATACAGAAAGCAAAACATCAAAAGCAATGCGAACAAAAGACACCACAAAATCGAATTAAAATCTTGGCTGAGCTGACCACACACAATCCCAATGGGAGGCCTTATCAACGCATAGCACTACAGCTCTAATTAATATGCAAGTGAAGTAGAGAGCGGGAGCGAGAGAAAGCTTAAGCTGCAATTGCTGTCCGGCCTGCACATTTGTTTGCACCTGTGTTGCCTCTACGGCTGGACAAGACTCAATTTTTTCTTGACTGCCGTTTAATTCAGTTGACAGCCAATCAAGCAGGCGGAACCAACTGCTATGTCCACAGATTCAAATCAAGCTTGCTTGTGTATGTGGGAGTGTGTGTGAGCATCAACTCTTTATTATCCCTTGAGTTCAACGTTGTCAGTTGAATAATATTTACACGCACACAAAAGCTGCAATATTTTTGCACAAATATAATTTATCATTCATTGTGTACATGTCCTCGCTGCGTACATACATATATGCATGTCCATTTAGTTGGGCAGCAATTTGATTTATTACCAGTCAAGCAGTTGTTTGAATTTTTCAACAAATTAAGTTCCGTTCCAAAGTTGATTGTCAATGTTGCTAAGCTCTACGTCAGCGACTGTTCATATACTTAAGCAGGATAACACTTTGGCACATAAACACCTCAGAAGCAACATGCTATCAACGGCCTGGCACAGCAAATAAAACATTGCGGCAATAAAAATAAACCAAACCATAACTCTCATGCGTGTTCAAAAATACAAAAAAAAAATAATAAAATCAATATATTTACCAGCAAGGCACCGCAAGTTTAATGCGCTGTAAAATTTGCTTTATAGATAAGATTCGCAGTAGCAGTTATTTAAAACTTTGTGGCTGATTGCTCTGCAAACTTGTTGGCAAAATAGATAGACTCTGTTTGGGAAAATAGGACTTTTAAATACAAATGTATATGCCATAAAAGTTAAATGCCAATAAATTCAAAAGCCTGAACAATCTTAACTGTTACTTTGCTTGGGCCTTCTGCTGCTTTTCAATAATTTATAACTGGCAAAACGGAAAATTTATATTGTTTACGCATGTGTTTCGCAGTGCCCGAGGAGGTGAGACAGGCGAGGAATGCACAAAGCAATGTCTATCGCTGGGTTGAGGCCTTTCGCCAGCACGGACACAAATTGGCCAGCGTAAATCCCATCAGCATCAAAGTGCCCAACAACCAAAGGTAAATAAGTAAAAGACACTTAAACACACACACACACACACACGCAAATAAGCACACATATAATTTATATATTTTTGTGTGTCTGCTTTTGTCAACTGTGCACAGCGAGCTGCAGGAATTAAGCCCCGCATTTTATGGACTGCAGACGCAGCAAGCGGTGCGCACCGCTGGCCTCTTAAGTGCTCCAGATAGCGACGCCGCCGAAAATGTTACCCAGCTAGAGCAACTGCTACGCGACATTTACTGTGGCAAAGCGGTCAGCGCCGAGTTCGCCTACATTGAGGTAAGCACAGCGCCATTAGTTCACAAAAGGCCAACAGCCAACAGCTAACGCCAAACGCCTCCTTGCAGAATTTGGAGGAGCGTGAGTGGTTGGCCAACAATTTCGAGTCGCTTAAAGCGCGCGAGCTGCAGCCAGCGGAGCGCTGCGAAATCGCCGAACTGCTAATTAAGTCGCAGGCATGGGATAATTTTATGGCGCTCAAATTTCCCACCGTCAAACGCTATTCTGGCGAGGGTGCCGAATCCATGTTGGCCTTCTTCTGGCAGCTGCTGCGCGACAGCGTTCACGGTGAGTGCAAGTTATATATGGATATATTTAAGATTAACTAAAGCACATTAAAAGTGCAGCAATTACATTTTCACACTCAACTAATTGTGCACTATGTAGCTCTGATGGCAGCAAATGCAGCGGCAAAGCTTTTATTCGTAATTCTTTTAATTTGGCCGGAAGGCAATTTGATCAAAATGAATGAAGTTTCTTCAAAGTTGCATTAAGTTAAATGCTATTACACTTTCAGCAATAAATGCTTAGTTTATATTAATATCTAAGCCTTTCAAAATTGTTTACTGCCAACACAGCGAAAATGTTGCAAGAGCATATCAAATCTGTATAAAGAGCTACCTATGCCGAACTTCACGCAGTCTTAAGGCAATACACATATGGACATAGTTTGGCATACGCTTGTTTTAACCCTAATCTTATTTTCTACCCCGAAAACTTGCTCCTTTGACATGCACCAATAACAACAACAATCTTACATCAACAACAACAACAATGTCTATAACAATGACAACAGCGCATGTTGAGCATGTGGTGCTTGCCATGCCACATCGAGGACGCACACCGTTGCAGGCGGTTCTATTCAATATGCGGCCAGCGAAAGTTTTTCGCAAGCTAAGCGGAGCATCAGAGTTTGCCGAAGACATTGAAGCCATGTCGGACGTCATAAGTCACTTCCGTAAGTGAAACTTTCTCTTATTCAATTTCTTTAATGTGGGCGACACACACGGCGTATGCGTAATTTAATCAAAAAATAAACCACTTCCATATACTGTACAGATGTTTCCGAGCAACTGCAAGTGCTGGACAAGACCATCAACTTTAGCATGGTGCGCAACCCTTCACATTTAGAGGTAAGATCAAACTTAAACCACACTGTAAACCACAAAGCTTATATATACTCATTCCGACCACTAATCCAGGCAGCTAATCCCGTGGCCATGGGCAAGGCGCGTTCCAAGCAGCAGAGCCGTGGCGATGGCGCCTTTAACAGCGCTGACTGTCCACAGCCCTTTGGCCAGCATGTGCTCAATGTTATACTGCACGGAGATGCCGCTTTTGCCGGACAGGGCATCAATCAGGAATGCCTCAACATGGCCTATGTGCCACACTTTGATGTCGGCGGCAGTTTGCATTTAATAGTCAACAATCAAGTGGGCTTTACCACACCTGGCGAGCGTGGACGTTCCACGGATTATGCATCTGACCTGGCCAAAAGCATTCAGGCGCCTGTGTTCCATGTGAATGGCGATGATCCTGAAGCACTGGCGCAAGTCACCAGCTTGGCTTTTCGCTATCAACGCGAATTTCGCAAGGATATTTTTATCGATCTCAACTGCTATCGCCGCTGGGGGCACAACGAGCTGGATGACCCCACGTTTACCAATCCGCTGGTATATAAACTAGTGCATTCGCGCCAATCCGTGCCAGATCTATATGCTACACAACTGGCGAAACAGGGAGTCTTTAGCGAGCAGCAGGCGCAGCAAGTGCGTGAAAATTATATGAACCATCTGACTGAGGAACTGGCGTTGGCGGCTACCTATACGCCAGCGCCTTCCTACTTTGAGCAACAATGGGCTGGCTTTAAGCTAGCGCCAGCTAACGAGTTGACCTATTGGGATACTGGCTTGGATTACAGTCTGCTGCACTGGATTGGCCAACAGAGTGTTACGTATCCCGAAAGTTTTGTAAGTCAAAATATATGAGCACACTCAAGAAAAAGCAGTCTTTAATTGAAGCCTTTAAAACTCCAAACAATTTCCTTAGAACATACATCCGCATCTATTCAAAACTCACGTGCAAGCGCGCCTTAAGAAACTGCAAACTGGCACCAAAATTGACTGGGCTACTGCCGAGGCTTTGGCTGTTGGCAGCCTGATGTATCAGGGACATAATGTGCGCATAAGCGGTGAAGATGTGGGTCGTGGCACCTTCTCGCATCGTCATGCCATGCTGGTGGATCAAGAGACCAATGAGATGTATGTGCCGCTCAACAATCTGGAGGGCGGTCTAGGTGGCAAATTGGAACTGGCGCACAGCATATTGTCCGAGGAGGCGGTGCTGGGCTTCGAGTACGGCATGGCCATAGATAATCCACAAAATCTCATCATCTGGGAGGCGCAATTCGGTGACTTTGCCAATGGCGCTCAAATCATAATCGATGCATTTATAGTTTCTGGCGAGAGTGAGTATTGAAGTCAAGTGAGAGTTACAAATTAAATGAACTCTTTGCAGCCAAATGGATGGAGTCCAATGCGCTGGTTATGCTGCTGCCGCATGGTTACGATGGTGCCGCTTCGGAACACAGCTCCTGTCGCATTGAGCGCTTCTTGCAGCTCTGCGACTCTAAGGAGACCACACCCGATGGCGATGGCGTCAATGTGCATGTGGTTAATCCCACAACACCAGCGCAGTACTATCATGTGCTGCGTCGTCAGCTGGCTAGAAACTTCCGCAAGCCACTGGTCATAGTGGCTCCCAAAACTCTGCTACGTTTATCACAAGCTACTTCCACGCATGAGGACTTCCAGCCAGGCAGCATGTTCCACAATGTGCTGGGCGATACCACGGTGCAGCCGGAACAGGTGCGCAAGGTTATCATTTGTAGTGGCAAGCACTATTACAATCTTTTAGATGAGCGCGAGAAGCGTCAGGCGATGGACACAGCTATTGTGCGCCTGGAATCGCTTTGCCCCTTCCCCGTGGGCGAGTTGCAGGCTCAGATAGCTCAATATGGCAATGTTCAGAGTAAGTAAAGCGAAGCGGAGCTCAATTAGCGAGCATTCACTGCATAAACTACTCTTTTACGCGATGCAGATTACGTCTGGAGTCAAGAGGAACATCGTAACATGGGCGCTTGGAGTTTCGTGCGACCACGGTTTGAAAATTTAATTGGCAAAAAAGTAAGCTGTATGCAACTTTAGACTCAAAGCAACTATGTATATATCTGGTTTTTAAATACATTCACAGCTCTATTATTGCGGTCGCTGTGAGGCGCCCACGCCCGCTACTGGCATTGGCAAAGTGCATAAACGTGAAGTTGATGAGATTCTTGCTGCTCCATTTGAGCTTTAGTGCGGCTTGGCTACAGCTTCGACTTGCCGCATGCATTACATAGTACTTTAGCCCAATAAAACTGCCAAAAAGAAAAAAGTTGTAAATAAAACTGGCACACACAAGAACCACATTATAGGCGTCCAAAACAACAAGAAAAAAAAGTGGAATCTGCCATTACATAATAATTTATCATATAAAAAAAAACTGGCGGCAAAACTGTAAGCCAAAGTTTTTAATTGTTTGCTGTAGTAGTTGTTGCTGTTGATGTTGTGGCCTTTGGGCACACACACACACATTAAAGTCCAAGGTTTTATGCAAAGATTATTGCTGTTGGTCAACTGACAACAAAAACGAAGCGCACTTAACCTACCGTAAATATTTATTGTGTTTAGAAACATTTTACAGACTTTCAATTGAAAAACTTCTTTTAGCAGCAGCAGTGACTTAACTTAGCTTGTATATAATTATAATATCGGAGGATTAAGTATATGGACTAACATAGCTGGGCTACATAAAATAAAGCTAAATAAAATACAAAATGTTATATACGTAAAGAGTGTACATTAAAATGATTGTGGCCGTGGTGTGTTCAATTTGAATGAGCTGAGGTATAGCATGGATTGACTACATATAAGGCGTTTCCAAGGACTCTAAAGTTTTGTAGGTAAAAGGTAAGAGAAACAGGTCAAAACAAGTCTCATCACGCTTAAGCTCTAAACGAGCAGGCAAGCTTATATCACCTGCCTGCCGTAGACTTTCTCTAGAATATCGTAAAAGTCGGTGGACGTCTTATATGCAAAGTGCAGAAGTCACATCCAGAACACAAATGCTAGGCATAAGATTACTACAGCAAAGGCAGTATCTCTACAGTTTGCATTATCCCAACCGCATTCCAGATCGAATTTCAGTGCCTGCAAGAAAAAAATTATTTTGAGTCGAGTCTGCCATAATGGTATAATACAAAATAAACACCTCTAATAGCTGCTGACCGCCTTTGTTATCACAGCGCGTTTCGCGCAGATCATCGTCATGATCATCGCAATTATGGCGTCCATACACCTGGCAGGGTGAATTCATAAACGTGCGGAACACTGTGTCTGTCCAGGTCTGCGAGGAGCAAATATACTGACGCCGCTTGCGTTGCCAAAACTCTACCCATCTGTAGAGCATATGCAATAATAATATAAAGGTTCCAAGTACATATGAGTACCACCCACTCACCCCAAGTCACAGTCGCAATTCAGATCCGTGTGTGACATTTTTAAGTCAGTCAAAAATACGCTATTTGGCAAATACGGCACAGCGCCAGTATTGGGATTGGGTATCTTTTTCAAATTGCGATTATGATAGCGTATGTCCAAAGATATGTTACGCACACGTCCCATGTACTTGAAGAAGTTTGTTGGCAATGCTTGTAGCGAGGTATTAAACAGTTGCATATACAGATAGGGTGAACGCATGCCCTAAATAAGGAAGATGAAGAAGCCGGTTAAAATACACATAAAACTAAACATATTTAATTTGAACTCACTCGCAGAATGCGTTCATGTAGATTTGTAAACTGCGGTCCACTAAATGTTATATTTGTTAGCTTTGAGGGTAAGTGTCCATCCATTTCACGCTGCAGATCAGTGGGCATGCCCAGCTGTACGGTCTGCATCTCTTGCGTGGGTCCAGAGCCCTTCTTAACGATGCGTGTAAATGGCTGCGGCGCCTCAATCCACAGTTCGCGTATGTTATGATGATGACGCAGCAGATGCGGTATATTAAAGTGTTCCAGATGTGAGTAGGCAGTCAGTTTGAGAGAACGCAGGTGTGGCAGTGAGTCCAGGCAGCCATATTCGAAATAATGTAAACGAAAGTTGGATATATCTAACATTTCAAGGTCCTCATTGACACCATCGAAGCTGTTGTTGTTGAGTGATGTGATGGGGTTACCAGATAGCATGAGACGTCTAAAAAAAAAACAAAAAGCAAACTTAAGCAGCGAATCTACACAACCTAACTGCTAGCTCACCGCAAATGTGGCAAGGATTGCGTCATTAGTGGCACGTTGGTCAGGTCATTGTTGGACAAATCCAACATGCGCAAATTGCTCATGTTATGGGCTAGCTCTTGTGGTATGGAAGGCAGTTCGTTGTAGCCCAATCGGAATTCGCGTAAATATTTCAAACGAATCTCGGGCACAGTGCTGAGAGAAACGTTCTCTAGGCCCAGCTTGATCAGTGAATTTTCCAAGCCCATAAATGATTTATCCATAATTTTAAGATCGCGATTATGCGATAGATCCAGGACTGCCAACTTGGGCATGGTAGCAAAAACAGCATCATCTATGCGCAGCAAATAATTATAGGAAATGTCCAAATAGCGCAGCGACTAAGGAAACAATAATTAATAAAAGCTAAAAGATTTTCAAAAAACAAAACTTACTCTAAATTTGTTAGACAAGTCCATGCTGTGTATGGTAGAAATAAAGTTATTCGACAAATGCAGCTCGCAAAGCGTCAAGGCAGCCAAGCTGGAGAGCGAAGAGGAAGGTATCTTCAAAAGCATATTATGGGAGACATCCAATCTATAAATTAAATTCAACATTTAATTAAAAGAGAAAACTTTATGTAGGGATTATGTACTTTTCCATGCCGCCATTGTAGAACAGATTGTCGGGCAAGCCACGCAGTTTGTTGTGCGAAAAGTCTACGATGCGCAGTCCTTGGACAGGTTTAAAAATATCCTGCGGAATGTCTGTCAAATAGTTGTGATCGAAAAATACCAGCTGCAACTGTTTGGTATTTTTAAACGCATCAAAGTCCAGTTCATGTAACCAGTTGTAGCTCAGATCCAACCATTGCAGATGCGGCATATTGCCAAAAACATCGCGAGTTGTATTCTGTAGAACGTGTAATACATAGTATAAGAGTGCATGATATAAACCTATACGTACCCTCAGCGAGTTGTAGCCCAGATATAAATGTGTAAGCGATATTTCAGCAGGACGAAAATAGCCCGGATGTATTGTCGATACATTATTGTGCGAAAGATCCAAAATCTTAATGTTTGAATGATACATGCCACCTAAGTACATAACAGATTAAATTATAAAACATAAATACTTCAATTTATAATTACCATGCTCATTGCGACCACTCCAGCTGGAGTTGTACATTAGCTGCCGTATTTGATTGTGACTAACATTAACATTTAAATTGGACAGCGTGCCCACTTGATCGAAGTAATCAAAATTAAAGTTAGGCAGCTGATTGAATGCCATATCCAATATTTCCAATTTGGGAAGATTTTGAAAGGATTCATCTGCCAAGTTGTTTAGTTTATTGCCACGCAGACTCAAGTACTCCAGCTCATCCAAGTTCATGAATGCACGTCGTTCCACTTTGTCTATTTTATTGTCATCAAGCTGCAGTTTGCGTAAGGCCTCCAAATCAAAGAATGTATGCTGCGATATGGATGTTAGATGGTTAAAACGCAACGAAATCTCCTCTAACTTTGAGTGTATATCGCCTTGAAAAGTGCCCTTGAGCACTTGCTCAATGCGATTGTCGTGCAGCTCGAGTAGTCGAAGATTCTTTAAGAAATGAAAGCTAGTATCACTCATGCTGGTAATCTGATTATTGCTAAAGTCCAATTCCTGCAGCGAGGTCAAGTGACGCAAAGCTTCAGCGGGCAGAGCGCTGCCCGAATAACCATGTGACATTTTAAGTGAAATTAAAGAGTGTCCTATCTGCAAGCAATAAAAACATTAGTATTTAATTTAACCCTGTGAAATTCATATTTTTTTTTGGAAATATTGTACTTTTAAAGCTGGTCAACTATTGACAGCTTTAAGCAACATAATTAAACAAGATAGAATCTGATTTATAAAGTATGAAACTTTTTACAATATTCAAATGAATTTTAAAAATGCGATCTTCATTTTAACTATCCATTTAATTATATATTTAAGAAACTGCCATTTTTAAATCAGTTTCCTTTTAAAAACAAATTTTTATATTAAATATTAATTTCATCAGAACCCACCTCATGGAACGCATCATTCTCAATGCTGGAAATACCATTCTCACTAAAATCTAAGCGCTTTAGGCCGCGCACGTGCTTAAAGGCATGCGCTTGTATGCCTGAGAGACTAGCTCTGGTTATTTGCAAATCCTCCAGCTCCACACCGAAGTCCTTAAAGTCCTCCGGCCCAATCGATGATGCACCCATGCGCGATATAGACAGTGAGCGCATGTTTCGCATTCTGGTCATACTTTTTGAAAATAAATACAAAACGTTTGTCTTGGGGTAAGGGTGTGTGCGGAACGCAGGATATGTTCATTGTGCAAAGGATTAACTTACTTTCGCAGAGTTTGCAGATTAGTAGCATCGTTGCGATCACCGCTGAGATCCAGTTTGAGTAATGTATAATGCATGGCGTTGAATGTTTCGGTGGGCTTTGCTATTTTGATCTTGTTGTCACGCATGCTAATGACCCTATAATGAGAGAATGACCAAAAGCAAATGTAACAAAGCGTGTGTGGCTATTAAGGTTGCTTATTATTACGTCTTTCGTAGCATTCGGAAGAAGCGGGTCAACAATTTAGAGCACATGGCAGAAGCCCCACACAAGGGTGGACAATCGGATTAGTTAGGCAGACGGTAGGCATACTCACCTTAAGACATCGAAATTGTTAAAGAGCTTGTGGTGCAATTTGGTCAAATTGTTGCCAGACAGATCCAAAATCTGCAGACTGTTCACCAGACTGTCAAAAGCCACAGGCGAGATGTTGGTAAGACCACAGTAACGCATATAGATCTCGCGTATGCGTGCGGGCTTAAATGCATCATCCTATGAAGCAGTTTATGTTAAATCAATTTAGACTCTTTAAAGCTTAGGACCTTAGTTTATGCCCACCTTCAGCGTATGTATGGGATTGCCGTCAAAGAAGGTGCGGTTAACTGTATCAAAATACTTGAAGGAGTTTGGTGGCAGCACCTCAATATGGTTGTACTCAATATGCAAATTGTCCAGATTGAGCTTGGCATTTGCCTTAATGTCGTACGTTTCGTTGCCGCTAAGTGACCAAATTACATTGTGAGATATATCCAAAGTACGCAGACTTTTCAGCGGACCCAGCGCATCGTAGGGTATCTCAGAGAGTATATTGTCGGTAAGCAGCAAACGCGTTAGTCTCGGCATGCCATCCACAAAAACATTTGGATCAATTTCAAACAAACTGTTGCCGCTTAGATCAAGTGTCTCCAGATTAAGCAAGCCGGAGAAACTATGCGCTTGCAACATAGAAATGCAATTATCTCCCAGATCGAGAGTTTGCAGTGACTCCTCCAAGCCGCGAAATGAGTCGTGGTGTATGGTAGTTATATGATTATTAGATATATCCAAAATTCGCAGTTTTTGCAAGTGACGCAACGATTTGGAGGGTATCTCTACGAGATCATTTTGAGGCAGTATAAGCTCCCACAAGGATCGCTCTAAACCAGTGAAAGCATCCTCTGGAATTTCAGTTAGATGATTACCAGATATTTTCAAGCGATACATGCCCGTGGATTGCAGAAAATAAGGCTCAATCTCACGCAGTCCCGTGTTCTCCATATGCAGCATGAAAACCTGCAAAAATAGCAAATATAACAACAAGCTTAAGTCTTAGCCTTAGCTTACCTTGGATTGGTTAACCATGCGCGGCAGTGCGGGGAAGGGCACATTTTTGCAGTGCACAATACCCAAATCTGTTGAAGCCTTGGAGCAAGTACACATGACATTGTATGTGCAAGGCGGATAGCGTGTCTCTTCCATTTCACGACTAAAGAGCGATGCTCGCGCCAAGGACATCCATATCATAATAATAAGTGTTATGGCCAAATAGGCATATCCAAATTTGAAGAACATTTCCAGACCCTGCAAAGAACCGTTAGTTTAAACTAAAAACTGGAAATATAATCCAATATGTGTGCATGGTAATCCAAAACTGTGCAGCATGTAAGGTTTCACTTCAACTCTTTCTAGGATATGCCTAAGTATGACTAAAATACTGCACTTTTAAGGCTATAAGACAGTATATCAAATGTCCCTTTTATGCGCTTAAGTATTTTTTTTGTATAATCATGTCGTCTACACACCATTTTGTTAATTAGATTACAACAATTAGTATTGATAGAAAAGTAAATGTATTTAATTTTTTGTAAGCCGCGTCGTACAACGCCTGGCAGAGGACGTATGCGCCTAAACCGTGCTAATGCGAATAACTATTAAGTTGGCCAAGATACCGAAAAACACGTCCGAACCGCAGCGCGTTCCACGCACGTCTGAGACTTGAAAATCAATCGGCTAGCTCGCATAGACTGCAAAAAGTGGTCAGCACTAATTGGATTGTAACATTTCGGGATATACACTATGGCGCCACCCTTGCTTGGCCATTGGGCACACGTTTCGGGCCGATTTGTGGCATTACTATACGCTTGGTTGGCTGCTCATTTCTACGCTTGGCCTTTTGTTTAGAATGATAGTAAGCAAAACACGGCAATGCTCAAAACACCAGTTGTTTACTTGACAATTCAAAGATTTTAAGCCTTGAGTGCAACAATGCACAGATTAAAAAACTTGTAAGCATTCCAGCAATGTGTTAAAATCTAATTAATTCCAATGTAAACATATTTTATGCACAAATAACATTTGTTTAATATATTCAAGTAATTAAGCATTAGCTTTATTTTAGCGTGCGTATCTTGCGATAAATCCAGGCATGATAAGTGCGTTCCTTTACCAGTTCCTTATCTAGAGAGAAATGTTTGTAAAATCATTTCATTTCATTCAAAGCAATCTATAATTTAAGAAGAACTTACCATCACTTTGAAAGCATTGCGCCAAAGCTGGTGGACATACATTCTCCACATTATAATAAAATGTTGTCTTGATGTCACGCAATTTATTTTGAGATTTCATAGTAATTTGACGAGAATGCGGCTCTTTATCATTTAAATAGTCGACCACATAATGTGCTGACAATCGAATGTCCACAGTGTCGCTGAGCTTATCATCAAGGCCTTCCAACTGATGTGGCTGCCTATTTAGCAGTTGAGCACAGACATCGGCATAGACTAAAAATAATATGATTTACTACATGTTAGGATGTATAATTATGGCAAACTCTCTTATGCAATGGCTTTGAAAAAAAACTAAAAACAGACAACGTATTCAATAATTACGATGCCTGCCTAATAATTAATAAGCTTACCATTTGGTATGTTTAAATTTATATGCATCATTAAAAGATGCTCCAGCATGCAATGTATTTGAAATAATTTGGATATGCGCTGCACGCTCTCCTGCTCATCAAAGCTGCTGTTTTTAAACACATCATCACCATTGGGATATTTAGCACTAGTTTGCTTATGACCAGGATGCAATAAAGTTTTACGCATGCCTGAGCTGGTAATGGCGTCGCCGCGTGCCGCATTGTGTAGGGATTTACGTAACTTGGAAAGATCACTGGCAGGCGGATCATCATTTGAGTCACCATTTGACACATTGACACTCACATGTAGTTCTTTAAGACTGCACAGCTTGCTTTCAGTAAATATAAACTCATAGTCTTTGTATATTTTCTCCAAGCCGATTTCCAGCAATAATTCCAAAGGCTCCGCTCCGCTGAGACAAGGCATGGCCAAGCGACTATTGGCTAAATTGGTAATTATTTCCGCCAGTCGATTTTTGTTGGTAGGCGTGTTCTACAAAAATGTACATTAGAATGAATTTTAATAATGAAGAGGAGAAATGTACCACAACATTGCAACGGAGTGCGCTTTGAAAGACCATTAGAAAAGCATATTTTAGATCCTTATATGATGCACAACCTATAAGCAAAACAATTCTATAAAAATATGTTAAAGGAAAAACTTAAATTGTTCCACACCTTTTAGCAGCTCCCAGAGCTTGTCGGTGAGATCAGTGAGTCTCCGTAGTGAAGCACGCTGCACCACCTCCTCAATGTCACAATTGGCATGTGCATCCACATAGCCTTCATTAAACCCAGAGACTTCAGTCATTGTCTTGGTAATCGACTCTCGCAGCTCGTTTATGTCTATGCCACTTCCACAGCGGTAGATAGGATCTCGATTGACACCCGACTGTTCATCATTGTGGAAGCTTATAATGTCTTCGCGTATGTAAACCAAAATGCGCAATTGATTCATAAAGTCCTCCGTCAATGAACTGCAGTCGCCCACTCTAAATGTGGAATTAAGCAATACAGTGCAGCTTCTGAGTTCTGTAAGTGCCGGCAAAGGCGACGGTGTTGACCAGCTACAGCGCAGCATCATATGCGGATTCACTTGGTAGCAGTTCTCTATATACGTTTTCAGCTCCATGCCAGCTGTCATAGCATGCTGTTGCACAAGTGATTGCGATTTCAACATATAGGCGGGCAGAACACCGGCATAACTGAGAACTCCGCGAGAAAAGTGCGTCGGATTAAACTCATATTGCAAGAGTTGCGTTTGACTAAAATCACTACCGTCACATAGAAACCAAACCGAACCCAGTGCTTCCATTTGTTGAAACTGTTCGCTGCATATTATGGCACGCAATATATCAGGGTTCTCGCCACGATGATACTCTTCGTCGCGCTTCCAGGGATTCCGATCGACCAGCTGCAAGTCCAAGGATATATCTCCAATTGCTTCAACAAGACAATCATCTTTAAGCGGACTGCCAGTTAAGTCCAAATCAAGACTGTTCGCTCGAGCATCAACTCTTGGACGCAGCTTGGTAGGCGTGGTAGTTACGGCTCCTGTGCGATCTTCTTTGTAGAAAAGTATAATTTTGTTGCCTGTTTCCCGAGCACCAACAAGCCGACTTAAATATGTTGGCGGTGTATTATAAGTTATTGTATAGATTTCGCCATATTTGCGCAGCAATTCAGCGTAAGTATTAACAGTCATTATTTCAGACAGTGAGAACGTTTTAAATTTGCAGGTTTATACTCAGTAAATTATCTCGCTGAGAAGATAGCGTCTGCCCGCAGTATTTTTGAACTTTATTTTTGTTAATTCTCAGCGTAAATGACAGTGTGTTTCCCATATTTATTAAATATGCCGCCAGAGTTTAGATGACAGTACGTTGAACTAGGTATCGATTCTTATATATCGATACTGCCACACACGTGTTGGTATTGTTGTGATTTTATTAAGTTTAATTTTATTTAAATTTAAAGCATGTCTGACTTCGAAATGGAAGAAAGTGGCTCGGAGTACGATTCGGGAGACAATTCCGATGCCGAGGTAAGATATTTCAAAACACTTTGCTATAAACCAATCAGCAACTAACAAATTTATTTTTTTAGTTGCAAGCGGCATTTGAGCGTGGAGACTTAAAGCCAGGTTTAAACGTAGAATTCAATGGAGAGCGTGATAAAATAAATGATATAGTAAGTACAAATAAGCAGTTTGTCGAACAAGACAATAAACAATAAATGTTACAGACCAAACTGTTGGCGAAAACACAGGCAATACGGCTGCAACTGCCATGGCTGGAACGCCTGGATATGGTGAACAATCTGGCTCCGCTAGCACCTGAGCTAGCCGTACAACTGGAGAAACACGAGCAGAAGCGTGCAAATCAGTTCAAAGGCAATGCAAAAATACCTTACATTAGCCCCGACGAGGATCCCGTGCTAAATGACTTTAAGCGCGAAATGATGTTTCACCGCCAAGCACAATGTGCAGTCATTGAGGGCATAAGACAGTTGCACGAGCTAGGCATCAAAACGCGCCGCCCAGATGATTATTTTGCTGAAATGGCGAAAACAGACGAGCACATGCAAAAGGTGCGTGCCAATCTGATGGCAAAACAGCAGGGTCAGGCCAAGTCTGAGCGTATCAAGCAGATACGCGAACAACGTAAAATGGGCAAGATGCTGGCTAAGCAAACAAAGGTGCAGCGCGAGGCGGAGAAGAAAGAAATGCTCGATAAGCTTAAGAAGTTCCGTAAGGGCAAGCTTAAGAACCTGGACTTCCTTGAAGATGCCAAGGCGCTGGAGTCTAAACAAAAACAATCGGTCGATAAGCGCAAACAACGCAACAAAAAGTTTGGCTTTGGTGGCAAAAAGAAGGGACTCAAGCGCAACACGAAATCATCTGCGGACGGACTCGAGTCGGAGAAGTCGACGCGTCGCCAACGTGGTGTAAAGGCAGGTGCTTCGGTCAACAAACGTATGGGAAAATCCAGGCGCATGAAGGCTAAAGCACGGAAGTAAAACTAACGTAATATTAAGTGACCTAACTAGTTATAAAGTGAAGCGTGTATAGATTTATTATAACTAAATACAAGAAATATGTACACTATAATTAGTCCAACTACTTATTGTTCTTTTTCTTTTTTTTTGACTTGACAACTTCCTCGGGGCAGCTTTCCAATTTTCGCTTCTTAGTTTCTAAAGGCACAACCTCGACTTTTTCTGCTAATTTGTCCTTACGCTTCTTTTTTTTTTTGCTTGTGGGTTCCACCACTTCATCCGGTGCGGTCTGTTTGAGCTGTAGCTTAGCCAGCATCTCACGTTCCTGCTGCTCAATACGCGCCAATTTACCGCTCAATTTCAGTCCATGTCGGGCTCCCTTGTGCGCAGTTCTACCCCCACAAGCCTTGAACAACTCCTCATCTGTCAGCACGTTGACTGTTGAGACAGCAATGTCCTCCGACTTTATGCGGTCCGTGTTTGTCACTTCGCCTTCATCTTGTGTGAGTAGTGCTGATTGAAGAAAATGCTCGTATACAGCGCCTCCATTAGCACCTGAATGCTGGTCTT
The DNA here is from genome assembly GCF_011750605.1 of Drosophila busckii. NCBI lineage: Eukaryota > Metazoa > Arthropoda > Insecta > Diptera > Drosophilidae > Drosophila > Drosophila busckii. Next base: position 592,981 of record NC_046607.1, on the reverse strand, counting down.
TTGCCTTCTTAAGTTTGCGTGCAGAGTATCCTTTCGTAGAGATTTCCACAGCTTCCTCACCTTCCTTGCGTGCTGTGCTCACCTGACCATCTTTCTCCACCTGAACGCTCACATTTGCAGCGGCCTCGTTAAAGCAGCGCTCCCACCAATGATCATTAAATTCTTTGGCACGATCAACGCCCAGACCTGCATTATCAAATTTCAGACTCGCTTTCAGTGGGGCAGCAATGCCGTCGTTATTTTTTCCCAAACCATCGCCTTCCTTCCAGCCGTATTTACTTAATATTTTCTTCGCAAAATCCATTAAACAAAACGTGATTCCATTTGTTTATGATTTGTATTTATCGATAACTCAAAGTAAGCAAACATGCAACACAGGGTGACTATGCAATGTGTAGCTAACATGGCGCCAAATTTAAAAATCTATTCAATGGATTTCTAAAAACTTTTTTGATTTCAAACCCAATGTTGTATAACTTTTATAGTAAGTAATAACAAAATGTTTACTTAACGCATTCATTTTCCTTTATTTCACAATCTTTCTTTCTCAAACGTTTAGAGTAAACTATGAAAAACGTCATCAGTACTCGCCACATGATTCAATTCATTGGCCAGAAACACGACACGATTGCAATCCCCACCTAGCCCCAAAACCAACACATATATATATTGGGTTGTGTAAGAAAAGTTGCATGTGCTACCTTGCCGCCTTGACTGTTGTTGCTGTCAAAGCCAATTGGGGGGAGAGAGAGAGCTGAGTTAACCTCATGCAACCTTTGAACACTGTCTTGACTTAGGGTCAGTGAGAAATGGCGACCGTGTCATTTTCTGGGGGGCAGTGAGAATCTGAAGCTAATGTGAATAAGATTTACTTTAAATTGTTTACAACATAAGCTTTTGCTTGTCTGTTTTCTGCACTGCTCTTGCCACTTTAGTCGAATTTTTCCAATGTATTTTTTATTATTTATAAGCATTATGTCGTTTTTTAAACTTAAATCAAAGAGTGCTCCTTCCTAATGCACGATGTTGATGCACTACCTTTCTATAGGCGATTTCTACAGGTTCGAATGTTTTTTAAAAACAAAATTACATATATTATGTTGTTGTTATTTTATAATTAGATAGTACACAGGATGTTGTTTTTGTTGCTATCAATCAATTATCATTAATAATCGAAAAACGAACGTTGGTGTTGGTTGTTGTTTGTTGTTTCTTCTATATACTTTTGCTTTCTCTCGTTGTCGCTGCTGCCGTTGAATGCTTGCTTGCAAATTGGATGGAGTTCCAAGCGCACACACACACACACACCGCATACAATGACACGAAACAAGGACGAGCGTAGCGGAGCGCTTAGAAGGCGAACAGCAACAGGAAGGCCATCATAAGACAGAACAGACCCATAGCCTCAGACAGAGCGAAACCCAAGATGGCGTACGAGAACAGCTGCTGTTTCAACGATGGGTTTCTGGCATAACCAATGATGAGGGAACCGAACACTGTTCCGATACCAGCACCTGTTGTATTGGTTGCCATTGTTAAGGATCAAGAAATAAATAAAAAGTTAATGATTAATTTACGGTTCGCAACGTGAAAATAAAATGTTTGTTAATAAACAACGGCTTTAAGCCATTGTAAGTGCCCAAAGCCCATTAGCTATCGTCATTGGGCACAGGAAAATTGACATGAATTCTTAGGCCAAGTTTACTTGGTGTCTGATTTCTCAGTCAGTCACAGATTAGTCTGAATTGAGTTCTGCACGCCCACACAAGGTGTGCGTCTGCAGCAAGCACATCGCACTAAAATTGCTGGCCACGAAAGGTTTCAATACAACAAGGCGGCGGTCACAATGACGGCAACGACCAAGTTGCAGTATTTCTGGTACTTTCGCCTTGTGATTACACAAGTTTCCTGCTAGGAAATAAAACTCCGTTACACACAGACGTCTTTCGTTGGCTGCATGTTGTTACAACAACAAATAGAGTTTTGGCCAATTCTCAGACCTTCCCGAGGCTTGTTAGAGAGTAATTAGATACTCGTTATGTGTGCCCCAGATGCTAGATTGTAACTGACTGTTGATCACAGAGCTAACCAGATAGACTCTTTCAAATTCATGTTTGCAATATAACGGAACTTGACGGATGTAATACAACAATGGTGAAGTAAACCAATACTAACCGGAACCAGCGACACCGACTGTTGCAGCACCAGCACCAATGAATTTGGCAGCCGAATCAATGTCACGCGTGACTGGCGAGGTCTGGAATGACCTGATCTGTGGCAGTAATGCTACGGGGGTTGTGTTCTGAGCGGCCAAGGTTTGGCTCTGGCTGATGACGGCGCTGCTCAATGGTCGCAAGTATTGCTTGGAGTTGGCGAGGATCTGCAAATGAAGGTTTTTTTTATTTATCAATATATTATGCAACTTCATTGAATGCTTTAAGATTTGTCTGCGAGATGAGATAATTTGTTGTATTCGGCTTTTCATGAAGATTGACATTTGCAGCAATTGCCAAGTTATGCAATGTGTTGAGCAACTTGGCTCTTAGATATATTTTGTAGTTATTATTCGATAGCCCGAAAAATTAAAAAAAATATATATATACATATGTATATATATATTAAAATAAATATGTATTATAAAAGTTAGTTATCAATATTAAAATACATCAATTAAATAGGCATGTATATATGTGTATGAACACACACTGGCTTGGAAAGCTTTCACCGGTTCTAACCTCAACAGCAGGCAGCAGCAGTAAAGCTCTTGCTTGTTATACAATTCTATGATAAGCTTTAATTATCTTTTAAATAAATATGGAAAGTAAATAAAAAAGACTTGGTCTAAACCTTTAAATTGATTTGCAATTGCGTTAAAAAGAGCAATTAAAGCTAACCAATACATAACCTCAACGTTAGGCTGCAACTTATGTAACTGTGTGTGTTTTCCATTGGAATTCCAAGTCACCACACATTGGGTTGCAAGCATATGTATTTTTTTTATATTAAAGGTAATGAAAATCGATGCCGTTAAAACAATTATGTAATTATTGGCACAGACACAAATCTATTTCATCTCACATAAAGAACAACAAACAATTGATATGTACTTACTGCGGTCCTGGCAACGGGGGCAATGCGAGAGACTGTCGACACGAACATTTTTAGTTGATTTTTATTTGGATAATTCGCACAAAGACGACAAATTTGAAGCTAGCGCTCGGAGCTCTGCAAAAGATTTAGATGAAGATGTTGTATAAATGTTTTAAACTTGGATATTTGTGTGCTCCAAATGCCGCCTATCCGACTGCAAGTTGCGGTTGGGTTACGTAACAGTGAAAATTTGCCTGTGCACGCGGATTGAAATAAATTGACACAAAGCTAATAAATCAAGAAAATTCGTATTACATTTCACTTATTTTCTTTGGGAAACACTCAGAATCTTTGAATCGTCGAATTTTTCAAGTGACGCAACGACTCTTGCATACGCACACCAAAGCACTTCAACACTGACAGTTCTATTGGCACGGCTGTGTGACATATGTGTGTGCATGTGTGAGTGCGCAAAAGATGGCTGACATTGTTACACGTTTAAGAAAAATGAAACTTATCACATATGCATTTGGTCACACTTTATCACTTGCAATTGCATTTTAATTTTTGTATTCGAAAAAATTATATTTCAAGCATGGGGTCACTGATTATTCAACCAGCAGCAGCATGGCGGCGGAGGCGTGGGGAGCTGTAAAATTTTGCTTTCGGCATAAGATCACCGTGAACTCACTTCGAACAAACCCTTAACAACAGTGGAACCGTATTGAACGCAAATTCTTGCTTTACCCTACAATCGCTGTGCAAAAGTTGATTTCGTGGTGAATTGGAAATCCCTTGGAAATCTGCGCGCGCACGTTTGCTTTCCGATTACTATTAATCGAGCGATTTTTACTGAACTCACTTTGGCGCGTTACATACAATTCATTTTCAAAGAATACTTTGCATTCCCTCTTTAGAGTTAACATAGAATTGATAATTATTAAATTTACCAGCCATTATGTAAGTTCTGCATACACGTAAACGATAAATAATACTCATTCTTATACTCAGTTAAAATAAAAATAAATTTAAACAAATAGTCTGTTATAAGTTTTCTTGTCCAATAAGTCAATAAAGAGTCAACAAACTTCTATACATTAATATGTATATCGGTTGAGCTTTCACCTTTTCCATCTTGAAAGCAAGCCTGATTTGAGGTGAACTGGAAATTAGCCTGGAAAACGATGCCGGTCTATCTTTTTATCACGGTCAAACTACATACTGATAATGATTTAAATACATTTATCAAATTATATTGAGGATCTTCAATACTTTCGCAAGCCATCGTTTATCTAAATTTACAGATTGTTTGAAATTGCTTTGTGCAACTAATATGTGTTGGACAATCTTGGCGCCTAAATTTGAATATCTTTTAGTTGATGAGATCAATTGAAAAAATTTAATCCTGTTTTTCAAATGTACCTTATGTTCACTTTTGCAATTAAGTTTAGATTTAATAGAAATAAATGTAAGTACATTTTCATTGAGAAAAATATATCATAGTCAGTTTTACAAAACAAAGTCTATCGATCCATCGATATTTGCTAAACAGCCCTAGCAAGTGCACCCAGCCCTGGTTCACATACAGCCACGCGTCGTTGTCGTTTGGTGTATGCTATATTTTTGGCTATTCTAACCGCATCTCAACAGAAACAGGATGTTGTAAGTTATAAATGTTCTACTATAGCTATTTCAAATCGATTTTGCAATAGCAACTAACTCCAAGTGCTCGTATTTCTCGTTTGTGCCATTGCAGCCCTCAATTGCATAACAGCGTTTCTGCATGAGTGTGTGTGTGTGCGCTTGGTGTGCCAGGGAGGAATCACAACAATTAAAATATGTTCAAACAAACAACTCTTGGCTGGCAACAATATAATTAAGCAAACAACAATTTAAAAGCTGGCTGTCAGTTGCATTTGCGCTGCAGTAAATAATTATTAGCTGAAAGGATTTGTGAAAAATTGTTTGTCTGCCGACTATCTAAGTTATCGATAGTTAAGAAACGCGATAGTTTCCCTACCAACAGTATTCGTACGAACAATTTTACATAACCCTCAGTCATATAGTCGTACGTCGAGTGATATGGCCGTGTTTCTGATCAACATCTGCAAATTCAATGGATGTTCAAAGACCTTTCAGAGTCTAAGCGACTTAATATCACACATTGAGGACACACATATAGGTAAGTGGTAACGACAGTAGACTGCTGACTAAAAACAAGTGTATAAGTGTTAAATTATCAATGGCAAACAACATTAATGAGTCGCGTGATTTCGGGGCGGCATCTCGCACTGTGTTTTGTTTATTTTATTTATAACGCGCTGAATGGTTAGTATATGCGTACGTGCGTGTGTGTGAGTGCAATATGCTTGTTAATACTACTATGTATTGCGCGGCAAGTGTATTAATATCAAAGTGTGCCATGGAAAATCAATATGGCCAGGCCTTAAATACGCACGCACGTTTCAATTGAAGCAAGCCAGCGGGCATTCACAATAGGCTACAAGCCAAGCTGAATTACCTGTGCTCACATACACACGCACACTCACACACAGAGCCGCGAGTCCATTCGTGGCATGTACAGCATTCATTCTACGCCATTACATACACACATGTGTACACACATATATGTACAGATACATACATACAAACATACACATGTATTTATGATGCCTTAGACCGGCAAATTACATAGGAGTGAGCGAGAGCGCGATTGCGTGGCAATAAAAACAAAACAACAGCAAGCTAAAAAAGCCGGTGATACATTAAATACAATAAAGAAAAACTATACAAACCAACGACAACGCTGGCTCAAGTGTTTATGTGTGCGTGACTGTTTGTGTGAGAGTGCGCCAGTATTGGTGAGTCGCCAGCACAGCACCCAGCGACAGCATCTGTACCCGGCAAGGGCAAGTGAGCGCCTTTTTTTCTTTTGACCTGTCTGCTTGGCTTGTTCTTGCGCTTGGGTTTGAAACGGGCTGCTTGCAGGTGCAGCTGCTGCTTTATTTGATAGATGCGCGCGTATTATTGATGCTCATACATCCGTCTAGTTGTACTCTCAAAGCTGTTTGTAAATTTAAATGCACGTGCTAGAGACCTAAGTGCGTGTTCAATTAATATTCAAGTTATGCAGGAGTGAGAATACTGCGAGCCAATTTTAGCCGCTTGCCCCGGATACAACAACAACCAACAACAGAGCTCTCACATATTGGGGGGTGGAAAATCAATAGCGCTAAGCTTAGTGCTGCCACTTGGCGCTGGTGGTGGTTGTGGTGTTGCTGGTGGTGGTGGTGGTGACTTCAAAGCGTTTGTTTGCTTTACATTTTAGGGTTGCTCAGCTGACTGTTACAGTTGCTGATGTGATAACAGGGTAATAGTATATGTATATACAGTTAAAGTTACATAAGAGCAGCGCACACATTTTAGATTGTATATATTATCTAACAGGACTTGCGCTGTTTGCGCATTCAGTTGTATATAATACAAAAGTATACGTGTATGTATGTGTAGAATAAACTGCTATTGGCCCAGTTGCCTGGATATTGTCTCTTTGCTTATCACGGGCTGTGGGTTGAAAAGGCTGCAGTTGCTCCAGAGGACCTTCAAGTTTGTCCTCTGCACAGTTGCCAGGCACCTGTTGTGTACTTAAACATATGTACATACATACATACAGATATAGACATACAGATATACATATTTATATTTATACAAGCGAGTGTAATTTAATATGCTGCCATTTCAATATTGGGTATTGGTTATTAATACAATTGTTGACATTTGTAGGGCGTCTACTTTTTAACAGTCAATGACACTTGCAATTTTATCAAATTTCGTTGAATGTAAAAAACAAACATTGCTTGCATATGTACCATATATCTTATATGTGCGCTGGAAAGTTTCATTTTGCCCAAAAGCAAATATACAACAGCTGTACTTTCATATTAACTTGAACACATACATGCAGTTGTATGTGTGTGTGTGTAATTATTATCTGCTACAAAAATTCTGCAACAAGTGAATGACTCAGTGACAACGCAAAAGCAATAAGAATAACAGGAATATCAACAACAGCAGCAGCGTTTATTTTGTTTTTAAAATATGTGAATGTATACACACACACAGGCGCACACGCACAAATACATTTAGCTATAGATCGAATGTGTAGCTAAACAAATGCGTTGCCGCCAGACGTTTTTGATAAACATACAATAGCTTAGTATGTATGTAGGTGTTTGTATGTATGTATGGATGTACTTGTCACCTAGCCTAGACATGTGAGAGAAACAAGAACTGCAACGAATGCTTGAGGTTATCAACTAAAGCAAACAACAACAACAATGCATAATTATAATATATACAAGGCATAGTAGAGTATAAATATATGCAAACAGTATAAATATAAACATTCGTTCGTAAGAAATGACGTCTTTAGCAGTTTGATATACAAATTTATGATTAGGTTGGCAGCCGAAAATAAATGTTAGTTGCTAAATTGTAAACGCAACACTTAAAAAGTATATCTATTGCTAGTACGTGAAATTATGTACAAATCTAAAAGTGTACATACCCTTTTATGTGTCATCGATTGCAGCGCACGTAGTCATCATAAAAACAAAAACAAATAGACGCTGATAAGGCATTGCAGACATATGTACATATATACATCTGTGTGTATTTTGCTAATTTGCAGCAAATGATTTTTAATCATATCAAGCATATGTTTAAAGGATGACGATGACATAAACACAGGGTGTCTCATGAACAGCGCGCTCTAAAAAGGTTAGGTTAACTCATGTACACACACACACACACACACACTTGAGCAATCACCTGTGCATGTAAGCTAAACAAATTAAAGCGCGTACACTACACGATAAGATAATCAAAACCATGTGCTTTGACTTATGCGCTCGCTGCAGCCCACATTTTTATTTTTGGGCACGCCCCTATACAATGTTTGTACGTACTATATGCATTAACGTAATTACATGCATATGCATGTGCGTGTGTGTGAATTTGTAAATCATAAGACCCACATGAAATTGTGCCGGCAATTGCATTTATGAACGCTGAAGGGCAGTTGAATAAATATTTAAAAATATAAATTTGTATTCATATGCATACATTTATTTATGTTTATTTGTATCTACATATGTATGTATATGCACCTGATATTTAAAGCAAATCAAACAGAAAACATTTATTGATATTAATTTCTCTTTACTTAAGGTTTTTGTTCTCTTATTTTATTTTAATAAAATAATACCATTCGAACTGGTTTTTGAAATACAAAAATATATACATATTTACGTTTAAAGCAATTCCTTAACGCAAATAAATAATTTATAGCTCTGAGGTGCAGGTTTTATTTTACTTTTCTATGTGCCCGCATTTAGTAAAAAAAAAATTAACCTGCATTTGCTTTGTTTAACTTAATTATGCATTGTTGACTCATTTGTACAGACTATGATCCAAAGGTGGTTGAGCAAAAAGAGCTGGCGCAACCTTCGTGCCTGCCGCTCAGCTATGTGTTGCGCTTTATCTCAGAGGATGCGCGCAAGGAGGCTCCCACATTTTTGTCAAACAGTAGCAATAGCAACACTAATAGCATCACCAACAATGGCAACAATGGGAATACAGGCAATGCGGAGCTCAAACGCAAGTTGGCCATCAAGCATCATAGCTACAGCATATCATCCTCCAATCGCAGCAATACGCCCACAGGTGAGTTTAACTTGGTAGAATCTTGCACTCTATATGCTAACCTTATTTTGTTTATTGACAACTTGTGCGTGGCAGGCAGCGAAATGGACGAGGATGAAATGGTCGTAACTGAATCCGAGGACAGCAATGACTCTTGGACCACCGAGGAGTTCAGTTCGGAGTTTATTATGCGATATGGTAGCAGGTGCGTTCTGGGTTAGAATAATTTTTGGACAAAATTATAATAATGTGTTGCATACGCAGGCATTCTGGAGGCGGCAGCAATGGCACGCCGGGCAATGAGAAACCTTTCGCCTGCCCCGTTCCTGGTTGCAAGAAGCGTTATAAAAATGTGAACGGCATCAAGTATCATTCGAAAAATGGCCACAAAAAGGACGGAAGGTGATTAGTGACAGTCGAAAGAGTAAAACATCCAATAGACTAACTAACTTGCTTTTTGCTTGCTACAGAGTGCGCAAGGGATACAAGTGTCATTGTGGCAAGAGCTACAAAACTGCACAGGGCCTGAAAAACCATGCGCTAATCACACACAACTCACATCCAGAGAGTGTGCTAACCCCGCAGCAGGCCATGAAAGCTGCTGTTGATGCCATAGCTGTAAACAGTTGTGGTGTGATTAACAACAACAGCAGCTGTGCTGGTAATGGGGGCTTGATGCAGCGCAGCAACTCTCCATCGCAATCGCTGGGCTCACTCAGCCCCTCCAGCAGCAACATGTCGAGCGGCACTAGCAACAGTTTGTCTAGCAGTGCTGCCACTGCCAGCAACATGTTGCAACAGCTAAGCAATGCCAACATTGTGACTGTAACTAATGTGGCACCTCAACAGCAACCGACGCAACAGCAGCAAATGAGCATCAGCACACATGCGCAAACCGTAGCAACAGCAGCCACACCAATAACAACAACAACAACAGGTAACAGCAACAACAGTTTAATGCGCAGCACACTCGGTTTAGTATCCATTAAAGCCAACCACAATAATAATAATAATGTCACCACTGTGGCTGGCGTTGGCAACAATACAAAATCCGTTAGCAATTTAATAGCTGCCAATGCAACGGCCAATAAAATACTCAAATTGGCCACCAATGTGGCCAACGGCATGGATATCACTCAACAGCAGCCCAAGGCAATCCACAGCAGCAATGGCACCCATATGACAAGTGCAAATGCCGCTGGCAACTGCAACAACAATAACAGCAGCACGCCCACTAAAATTACGCTGCCGAATTTAGTTAACCTTGGCATACTGACGCCGGCCACCTCGCCCACCAAAAACACGCAGACATTGACTTTCACCACCACCACGACTAACAATCAGCAGCAACATCAACAACAACAGGCCTTGGTGGCCTCGCTCACGACCAACTTGCTGCAGCAGCAACAAAAGTTGCCCAAGGGCAACATATTGTTGGTGCAGGAACCAACTACAGTTGGACCACAACTATTACAGTCTGCGCCGCAGCAACAACAACTTCAACAGCAGCAGCAACATGTGCTGCCCATAAGTCCCACTAGCAGCATTGGTGGCAACAGCAGTAAGAGCAGCTCGCCCACGCCACCACAACAGCAGCAACAACACAGAAGTTCAGCTAAACAAAAGCAAGTGCAGGCTTTGGTCAACAGCATGCCTGTCACATCCGGCATGGAACTTATGGAAACAGATGAAGTTCCGCTCATTACAACAGATTGTCTTACGACAACTGCAAATGCCACTGTTGATGGCAAGGAGATGCCCTCTTCCATAGCAGCAGCTGTCACTTCGGGTACCATCACTGTAGCGGCCATTGAAGTTGTTGGCGCTGGTGTTGTCAACACTGAAACGTAGCCTATACTTAAAACGCTTCTCTTGCGCCGTAAATGCGCAACCGCCAGCTCTAACTGAGCCTAGGCAACAGACAACAGCTTTTGTATACGAACAACAATAACAACAACAACAAGAACTATGGAAACACAGACACACAATATTCTAACATTCAAACTTTACTATACGCTGTAATTTAACTGAACTTTCGCTTAATCTTTTAACTTGAGTTTATGTTTAAGAGCTGCTTGCAAAGGCGGCAAAGTCACTCACCAAAACCCATTGGAAAACTTATGTAGACTGCTTAATATTTTGCTTAACACATTTTAAACTTTGTATTATGGTAACATGATTCGCATAGATAGTGCAATATGATTTTGTATACAACTTTTTTTAGTTACAGATTAACGGCTGATCTCTCCTTTTAATTTAATTAATTTTAGCTATTGCCCAAACAAAACAAAAAAAAAAAACGAACAATTGTAATTATAACGCAAATCTCTTTAATTGATTTTTGATCTAACAAACTTTTATTGTCAGAGGCATACAAAAGTAAAAGTATTATCTATGTTTTAAGCATTAGCAAAATGAATTTCAAATATCTATAAATAATTTTATGTAAAAGTACTTTTACCTATAATATAAAATATATATTAAATGTATTTTAATGCTTAAGCATTTTTAGACTTAATGAAGGTCTCTATATTCCTGACACACACATCAAACCCACACGATTTATTTCCCAATCTTTTCACGCTAGTGGAAACAAAAGTATCTTTTTGCAAATTTTTCCGTTTTTATTTATTTTTTATTTTATGTTTTCGTTACTTCTTTTCCTTTTCTCTCTACCTATTGCAGAAACCTCTTACTCCTGCTCACACAACAAGCACAACAACAACAACAACAACAACAGCAGCAGCAACGAAAACTGCAAACAAAGTTCGACAACACCAACTGCCGCTAAATATACCAGGCCCACAGCAGCCGCGTTAGCAGCTTCAACTCCAACCCCAGCGCCAAGCAAAAGTGCAACAACAACGCCGATGCAAATATCGCCCACTTTTATAGAGCACAAGTATTCGGCGCTGGCCATTAAGGAGAAATTCTTTTCAAATTTGCGCACCTCGCGAGCAGCAACAGCAACGCCAAACGATGCATCAACTGGCGTTGTGGATGCAACGAGCCCCAATGCTGGCAACATGTTGCGCGCTGTTGCTGTGGGTCAAATGTGCGCGCTGCAGAATGAGCACATACATCAAAATCTCTACAAGAAAACAATCAATTGAGACATAAGAAGGCACACGTTTGTCTGTGCCGCATTCAAGTTGGCTGTGATGCAAGTATGTTTATGTATGATGCACTCGAGAATGGCGGAGCAAGAGGATTCATCAATAAGGCAGAAGAAATATAGGCTGAGCAAGGACGAAAAAGTAGTTCATTTAAATTATTTACAAACAAATATAAATATAACAATAAAAATCATTCATTACGCAAAAATATCATAGTGAAAGAAAAGCATAAAGAGCAAGCATACACACAATTTATCTCAAGAAACAGAAAATACTTGTCCCATTTGGCAGCGAAGAAAAAAAGCACACAAAATTAGTGGATAACAAAACAAACAAAAAAAGAGAATTCATTAACATTTAGTAAATAAATTTTTGAAGATGTATCTTCAACTAGTCATTATTGTAGTTAAATTAAATATTTTAATTTACATGCACAGCAAAATTATCTGCCAGACAAAGATTTTTAAAAACCTTGGCCAAGAACTCTGGAAATTGCCTGCACAAAATATTGGAATCGTTATATGTATGAAAATATCATGTGCTTCGCCAATTAGCTAAATTTTTTCAATTGACATAAAGTTGAATTGGCCTGCAACTTTATGTACAAATATTATAATCGGTATGCAAGCTAGCTGTAAATTATAAAATGCAAAAAGAAAAATTTAAAAAAAAAAACTTCTTTATATTTATGTATGTGTGGAACCGAAAGAATACAAATGTTTAAGCTATAGGGCTTTAACGAATTTCCTCTTAGAACCCATAATAACTCTATGGTAGTTATAGTATTATATGGTTAATTGCAAATAATTCGATGCGTCTATGTTTAATTTATGTGTGTCTATATGTACGTTTTCTGATCGTCCTTAAAAATAATAAATTTAATAATTAATTAGCTATATGTTCTATTTGTATGAAAAGAGTCATAATCGAAGTATTTAATGCATAGAAAACAAAAGCAAAAACATAAAATAACCTTACGTTAATGACTAGGATATATCGACACATTGGCAGCGAGCTAAATCGCCCACCACAAAATATAAACAAAAACACTGTAATTGGGTTCCTTTTGTATTATGTATCCTTATTAATGCATAACATTGAAATGAGAAATGAAACTAAACAGAAAGCAGAACAAAACAATTGAAATTTTACATAAATATTTACATAAACTTATATACATACATATTATTAGTATACCAAATGCCGCCAACCGCCAAACAAATTTTGAAGCGCATTTGCAGACGCTCAGCGTCTTAAATTAGTATAACGTACATATAACTAAGTATAAATAAATATTAACTTTAATGTGCGCCCTTAAAAAACAAAAACCTAAAAAAAAATGTTTAACAACGCACGCATACGTGGCTGCAACTAACCGCAATAGTACTACAATATCTGCTTCGGCACTCCGAAGTTTTTATTCTTGCAGATCAATTGTTTATTGCTCAATAGTTGTCCGTAATGTTTATGAATAATTTTAATTGAATGTGCATGAAAATTAAGAAAGAACTTAGATTCTGCTAGAGTAAAAATAAATGAAAAACAATAATATGAAACTTTTGCGAGAACTTTGAAATCTAACGCGAACCCTCTAATGAAAACAATAAATTGAATATACCTATTTCTATAATTGAATGTATTTCATCTTATATAAGACTGCTGTTATTATTAATATTCGTAAATATATTATATTATATAATACACAAAAAAAAGAACAAAATATAAATAAATATAAAATAAGCTTACCATGAGTGAATAGTTTAATGTTATCATATAATACCTTATAAAACGATATAAATATATATATAATATATATATATATATATATATATATACGACTAATGTAATTTACTGAAATTCATATTATATATATAATTATATATGTAGAGAATTAATAAATACATGTATGTAACCGTCAATATAAAGTAATGACCTACAAGTTGTAGCGACTTGAAATATAACGGGTTTAAAATCAAGTAAACTACAAACACAACAAAAACCCGACATCATTATCATCCACTAAACAAGTGTAGTAAAATATTATCTTTTCGTGATCTATTATACATATACATTATAAATAACTACAATAAAGAAAATGTCCTTGAAAATTCTTTAATTCTTTATTTGTTTTTATTAATAAATAGTTAATGCACAATAATATTATTAGCCATCGTAAAATGAGCATATTTATCATAGACACCAACATAAGTATTTGATATACATATAATGACGAAGTTATCGTTGATAATATTTTAAGCTTCCCTTTTGTTCAGTTTTTAATACAACTCTATTACATATTTAAAGGATTGTTGAAACTAGTCGATTACATATTTTAAGAAAGAGCTAATTTCTAACAATCTTTTGTGAACTTATGCTCCATACCTAAATAGACGTTTGAGCAACAAAGATTAGGCCCGATTATTGAGTATCAAGAAATTAATTAGTATTTAGTTATAGCTTTTAACTTATTAACAAATAAAATATGTGGTTTGTAAAAGATATTTATGAATCACTGACTCAGTTATAGAATTTTTAACAAAATAAAAAGGTTTGGCTTCAAGCTAACATCGTAGTAGATGTTATGTATTTATACGATTATATATTATACTAGTAAACTAGTTTTTTTTTAGGTTTCAATACCTATGAAAATAAGTTTGCATTCCAATCGGCATTTACAATTTAGTTGTCCAGAAGTTGGCGCGATATTTTATAACTTAGTAATTTTACTAGTATAATAGTTTTTAACATGTCATCTTAAATACCAACAAAAATGTGTACGCCTTCCTAAAATTATCTTTGAGAATGCCTTAAATTTTGAAATCTTTGACGACTGAAGTTTTGAAGGGCGTTTTGATTAAAATATTATGTATTTGTATATTATGTACAGATCAAAAATGTATATCATATTATAATGTAGATAAAATATTCGCTTTAAAACGCAATGCGTTTGGGATTATTATACATACATATAATTTTTATGGAATGCTGCATTTAACGTCTTGCATCAAGTATTGCTAAATAGTTGGTAATTTTATCCATAAGTGCCTGGTCTCGCGTTAATTGAACTTTCGTTTGTATATCAACCAAGTCTTCTCTGTCACGTTGCTCAAAAGCACTGTCTATAGCTTCATTAAGCAAACTGCAACAAATTTTAAACATTATTTTACTTTGGAATATATCTATATTTATGCATCACTTACTTGGCACGCATAAACCAAAAGATTTTGCGCTTTGCTGATAAACGAGCAATATATTTTCGCGCCTCGGTTGGATTATTATTTTTCAGACAGACATCGACAAATGGCTCGTAACCAATGGGACTCTTTTTGCTCTTGGAAAACTTATCCAGCTCATCCCAATTTTGTTTTTCGGCCATAGTGATAATGCGCATCCACCAGTACCTTCGATCTGGCACTCTATACTCGTTTTTCATTTTCTCCACTTCCTTTATTTGACCCATTTTAAGCAACTCCAACATGGTGTCGTGTATAGACAAACCGCGAAAAGAAGCTCTATTGTGCTTGGTGGAAAATGCCTTTTGTTGCTTGAATAAACGCGCGTAATCACCACATAGGTCTGCTTCCGAGGTGCATCTGGCTTGTGCATAACTATTTCCAATTATAGATAGATTTGATTCTAGATCATCATTTTCAATTGCAGTCAGAAAATTAATCTCTGCTATGGACTGATGGTCATCTTCTTGGTTGTATATATCATAGAGTGCCGTACGACTGGTCTGACTCATTATGCGCTTATACATGTTGAGAGCCAAGGGATAACCACGTATTAACATCTGTAAAAGAAGACTATAACAAGATTTTCGAACATGCAAATATGTACGTAACCTACATGAAATTTGGAGAGCATCACTTTCTTTTTAACATCAAGCAGCACAGATGTCACCAGTTCTGCGTCGCCAGACTGTGCAGCACTTGCCACAGCACGTTCATAGTTGCCCATTTTAAGCAGTAGTGGCACCTGCTTCTCAGCACGCGGTTCCAGCTCCAATAGCTTAATAGCCAGCTCATCGCGACCAGCCTCATGTGCCTTCTCAGCAATGTTGCAGTAGGATATACCCTCAATAGATGGATTCTTAAACTTTTCTGTAATCTTGCGTGCGACCTCGACATCGTCTATAAAGCAATTCAGTTAAAAATTTGTTAAATTTTAGTTAGAACCATGTCTTACTCGTATTGGTCATAATTTGATTGTAAGCCCAATGTTCTAATATCCACGATTCCGGAAATATCAGGTGCTTTGCCACTTGAATAGCAATGGCATAGTGATTGCGAAAGACCAGGCGCTTTAACACTATCTCCGGGGTCAAATGCGAGAATCTGTAAGTTAAACAACAGTTAGTCATATTGGCGCGCAAAGTGCTTATGGAATATGTACTGTTTATAAGTTAGTGTCATTGCCATGCGATCGTGCCGTAAGGTATTCAAGACTCTCAGTATTCTTAGTATATTCATGTATTCTTCCGGATTGTGGTTTTCTATAAAACCCTTTCCAAAGCAAGCTGCCTGCAACGGTAAAAAAATTATTATTATTTATTACTATCATAAAAAATAAGTTTCATTACTCTCATCAGACTCTTTTGAGTTTCAGGACAAAATTCGAAGGCTGCCGCTTCAATGCATTCCTTAACAGCAAGCTCAATGTCTGCACGGCACATGCTTAGATACTCATCCGATTTGTATGATTGCTCCTCGAACTTATTTTGTGCTTCAAACAAATAGCTCGCAGGTTCCTGACTATTGACCGCAAATATGTTCTCCACACATTTTGGCAAACGTTGTATCATTTCATGCGTGGTTTGAGTTATAATGCGCACACCGTCCATTTCAGCCACAAGAAACATGATTGGATCATAGGGAAACTCGCTTTTGTCTGCATTTCTATTAACAATTAGCAAGTACGAAGGATACGAGATGACAACAGCATCTGCATCTGAGTTGTGCGTGTTCATTATCCATTCAATTTGCAATGGTATGTCACGGCGACCTGTATCAAATTCGCAATACTTTTGCCGCATATCCACACTGCCCAGCCAAAGCAAACCTGTATTTGTATACAATGCCAAGTGTTGATGGTTGTAGGAGACGCTAATTTTTATAATGCGATCATGTGGTTTCTCAAACAGATGGGCGGTTACAGTGCCAACAGATTCGCCGTGTATTAACTTGATAATCTCACGCTCACGTCCCAGCAAACAGTTACTATTGCGACCCTCAGTAACGATCTCCCAGCAGCTGCAATTTACGCTTGAGTCTGTATACAGATAAATCTTTTAGTTAATTACGCCACATTGTAATTGAGCTTAATCTTACTTGGTATATCCGGCAGCTTGCGTTCCGTCTTGCTGCTGTTTTGCTTCAAAAAGATCCGGCCAGATGTTGTTAAAACAGCCACGCCTGTGCCCGCAGCAGATTGAAAAACTTTGGCTTCAACAATCTTGATGACACTCGCTTCCCCACCAATGCTATATGATTCCTTCTCAGTGCCAGTCATGCTGTAAACAAAGACTTTGGCATTTTCCAAAACGCATATTAGATCCTCGGTATCGGACCAGCCCATGGCAATAAGTTTGCCATGATTCCACTAAATTATATAAAATACGTGTAAAGTATATTATATGTATAATCGAAATTAATAATAATAATTAATCATTTTCAGCTTATCCAACTTACCAATATGTGTCCCAACTCATGACCACTGGTGTCAAAAATCCTTATCATTGGCTTGAAAGATCCCTTTACTGGCACCAATTTAGTTACATCGCGTATTGCTGCTATGGGACCCCCATAGGGTGCAGCAACAACTTGCATGTACTCTAAATCAAAGTCGATTGGCCATTTGGGTGTACCGAGCTCAAATTTTCTGTGGGGGCGTTTGCAAAATTCAAGGTCAATGTCAAAATGCGTCATTCAATTTAAGAACAGTTCAATTTAAGTACCTGTAGTAGTCCGGACGCACCTTGAACCACTCGCCAGTATTATACATAATCGGCATGTTAAATTGTTTTTCTCAAGTCTTAATTTTAAAAATTAAATGATGAAACGCATTTTTCTGCACTTGCACTTTGCTGCTTTGATTAAATGCGCGGTGCGTAGATGCGCGCCGCAACTCCTTTTTCGTCAGTAATCGTTGCAACTTGCGGCTTCGTTTTTATCAATGCCTGGATGCGCCTTGTACTATCAAAAACAAAAACACCCACACAGCGTTTGTTAAAATGGATGACAGTGTGTATGAAAACATTTACAAGTCTAGCTCTAAAAAGGCTAAACGATATGGCTTGAGTGCGTGCACATAACAGTGCTGGCAAATTTTTACGAAAACCAGCCAAATTATGCCTTCATCAAAATATATAAAACTAATCAGATAAATTAAGATTATTTTAACTGCTACAATTTCTGTTATCAAATTCCCAATTTCTTCTTATCAAAGATTTTTCCGACAACATGCCCGTCGAAAATAAATTTTGTTCTTATAAAAGCTGCCATCACTGTCGAGAAACCACATCTGGTATTGTTTTGCACATGTGAAAGGCCAATTGCTGCAGTAGTCAGTATTATTACCTTACGCTTAAAACCACATAAGTTTTGTAAATTGTTAGCAAATGGAGGACGTAAAACAAGTAGTTGTTGAAGGCGTTGACGCCTTGACTTTGAATGGTAAAACAGAATCAGAGGCTGTGGAAACTGGCATGGATGCCCAAGCGCAAGAAAAGGCCAATAATGTGGATGATGTGGTAGACCCATGGAATGTTGCAAGCACGAACGACGCTGGTGTTGACTACGATAAGCTCATAAGTATGCTGCAATGTCCATGTAACATTTATAGGATTTACTATGTATTTTGTATTGACACGTTGCAGAACGTTTTGGCTCAAGCAAAATCGATGAGGAGCTTATCGCACGTTTCGAAAAGATCACAGGCAAGCCAGCTCATCACCTTATTAGACGTGGTATATTCTTTTCGCATCGCGACTTGCATACAATACTGACGTTGCGAGAACAAGGCAAACCCTTTTACCTGTACACGGGTCGTGGTCCCAGTTCGGGCTCACTACATATTGGACACTTGGTGCCGTTTATTATGACCAAATGGCTGCAGGAGACCTTCGATGTTCCTCTAATAATACAACTGACTGATGATGAAAAGACATTGTGGAAAGATCTGAAGGTCGAGGAGGCAATTAAATTGGCGCGTGAGAATGCAAAGGATATTGTTGCTATGGGCTTTGATGTAAATAAAACATTTATTTTCAACAATCTAGAGTTCATGGGGTAAGAGCAACTACAAAAAACTTTTTTAAACAAATTAGATTATCAATTTGATCATTGCAGCAAATGTCCTGCCATGTATCAAAATATTATACGGATACAAAAGTGTGTGACGTTTAATCAGGTGAAAGGTATTTTCGGCTTTGGTGATTCTGATATTATTGGCAAGATTGGATTTCCTGCGGCTCAAGCAGCACCAGCCTTGTCGAGCACATTTCCCTTTATCTTCGGAAATAAGAAGGTGCACTGTCTTATACCCTGTGCCATCGATCAGGATCCTTATTTCCGCATGACGCGCGATGTAGCGCCACGTTTGGGCTTTCCGAAGTGTGCGCTCTTACACTCGAGCTTCTTTCCGGCGCTGCAGGGTGCCAAAACGAAAATGTCAGCCAGCGAGCAAAATTCGGCCGTATTTCTAACAGACACACCCAAGCAGGTCAAAAACAAAATTAACAAATATGCATTTTCCGGAGGACGTGTGACAGTGGAGGAACACCGTAAACTGGGCGGCATTCCTGACATTGATGTGGCCTATCAGCTGTTAAAGTTCTTTTTAGAAGACGATGTCAAGCTAGAGGAAGTGCGTATGTCTTACAGCAAGGGTGAACTGCTTACCGGCGAGATCAAGAAGCTGGCAATTGATGTAAGTTATCGTGGTCAGTAAACAGTGGTGATGTATAATAATATAACACTTACTTTAGATTGTGACGCCCATTGTGGAGCAACATCAAGCAGCGCGTAAACTAGTGACAGACGAAGTGCTAGACCAATTCTTTGAGCTGAGACCACTTAAATTTGGCAATGCAAGCTAATTGTACATAAAACGTATGTAATTGTTGTTGGCTGGAGTTGCTTGACACAGGCTTGAAGCTTGTTGCACAAGCTATTTATTTACATACTAAGCAGAGTAAATTTTTATAAATATCAAAACGCAAAACAAACACAAAACAAATAAACGGCTTCGATTTTCAAATGCAAGGTACTGACCCACATTGCTTGTTGTAAAAATAGCTGTTAATACTATCCGGCACCCAACTACCGATGTGTATAGAACTAGACGTTTACTGAGACTGTCGCGTTCCAAATGAAAAATGAAAATTGCAAGCTTTTGCAGCTGTATTTATTTCAGATGGAAATGCAGCTAAAATAATAACAAAAATATGTATTCAATTTAGTGTAATCTGAGTGTTATTGCATGCATCGAATTTCGAATTCGTGGTGAAAAGTAATTTCAAACGAAAGCTGTCTAAGCCTGGCTATTTTCCACCACTTGCTGTCGAAAAGAAATGTTAAGCTAAGCTATAATAGAAATGTAGGCATTGGACCTATGATGGATATATGTGTTTATATGCATGTGTATATTTTTTAATTAAGCCAAAACACTTGTGTTTACACGCGTCAAAAATATATACATGTACACCTCTCTTAGCGCCCAGCTATATACAGCATGCCTACATCTATACATGCGTATACACATAAGTATATACTGTATATATATATACTGAGCTCGTTTTGTACGAAGAATGCTGCTGAAAAGAAAAACTCTGACGATCGGCCGCATAAGCCAAACGTAACTCCAACTTGGCACACGCGTGCATCTTTCAACTCCCGCACACAATAGAAGGAAATTAAGCTGCAGTCAACTACCGCTGCTGCTGTTGTTGTTGTTGTTGTTGTTGTTCTTGTTGTAGGAGTAGTAGTAGTAGTAGTGGTTGTTGCGGGACAGGTAGACAAAAGGAAAAGCCGACAGATCGAACGAATAAGCGAGCGATCCTCGTCGACAAGTTGTTGACACACGTACGCAACAAAGGGCAATTGTCAATTATTTATCAACTAGAGTTTGCGTTATGACCACCAGCACTTGGTCCAATCATGCATAGTGCTACCATGCTATGCCATTACTCATTGGAAAACTTTTCTAACGCTCTAAAAATAGTGCTCAGGTAAACTAAAACTACTAAACTACTTTCTTCCAATACAAAAATCTACAAAAATCCGAAGAGATCATTGAAGTGGGGAGCATTGTCCGCAGCAGACGTAAAATCGGCTTAAGCGATGAGTGATCAATTGCTAAGTGCCGCTGCGGATGAACCGCCTGCACTCCTGGCCACACCTGTGCCTGTGTCCACTGCTTATTCGGATGTTGAACCCACAGAGCAGCCCGTATTGCTAGAGCTTGGACCAGCAGCAAGTTTGAACTATACCATCTCAGCTGATGGCGCTGGTCTCTTGACTTATCATGCGCCACCAGCAACAGCTACACATCAACATAGCTACTCGCCAACTTATGTGACCAGCTATGATAAGCCAGCACCTGCCCAGCACAGTCTCAGTCTGATGCCACCCACTATATGCAATCCGGCGTATAGTATAAGCATTCCTCAGACTGTGTCCATGTGGAATGGCGTCGGCGCACACCATGACAATAAGCGCAGCGAGCTCGTTTCCGTGCCCCCACCAACATACATGACGTATAGCAGTGGCAGCGCTATTGAAGTCGACATCGCCAAGGAGCACAATCCCGCATGGCGTGAGAAAGCCTTGCAAATGGAAAAGGACTATCGTAGAACGGCATGTGATCGCGAGCGCACTCGCATGCGTGACATGAATAAGGCGTTCGATCTGCTGCGCTCCAAGCTACCCATCTCCAAGCCCAATGGTAAAAAGTACTCAAAAATTGAAAGCTTACGGTGAGTTGTTTTAAGTTTTCAATTGTACAATCTGTAAGGTTTTGTTCACTTTTCAGCATCGCCATCAACTATATAAATCATCTTCAGGCCATGTTGCGCGAGAATCACCCCTTACCCGACACTGATTTGGGTACGTTTAAGTGCAGCAGCCGTTCGGCTCACTACGAAAGCCACAGTCAACACCCTAATCTCTCCGCCGGCTATGATTATGACAATGGTAACTCGGCGGCAACTTCTTCGCAAAATGGTTGCACCTGGAGCGGAGGCAGCAGTAGTTCGCCTAGTTATGAGCCCAACACTAAGGAGCACTGGCAAACGTAGTTATCATTGCTTAACTATAGATAACAAAGATATCTTTGCTGAGCTAATGTGTTAGATGTATGTACATATATAAAATGTGTTTGTGCCAGTCTATCAAAAAAAAAAGATTTTTTATTGCATCTTAAATAGTATATCTTAAATTTTTTGAAAGTATATTCATTTTCGGTTTTAAGGGGAATGGTAATCACAATGGTAATCAATGTTTTTCTGAGAGGGTCGTGGGCGCCAGGTAACTTATAATAAATATTGTCTAGGATGTAAAAAAAAATAATTGTGATAAAAAATAAAAAATCATGTCAATCAATCATGAAGAAGATTTAGGGTCTGTTGCTTGCAAAAGTTCCTCTCCCATCGTTCACCAAAATTACATCCTGGTCACGCCCTCGGAAATACTATCAATTATCACATAATAGCCTCTAAAAAAATGTCAAAGTGTATAAAAAAAGCTTTTTAAAAATAGCGGACCGAGACGGTAAATAGTTTTACATTTGAGAACAGTAGCGCGGTATGCTCTCAATTGAAAAACACATATAGCTTTATTCACTATCAGCCTATTGGATGGGTTGTATTCTATTGAGATCAAATTGCTCTCATTTTGTATCTCCAATGCTGAGATGAGTGTGAGGGCATGCGTATTTGCAAATGTGTTCTTAGCGCTTTGAATTTTCGCATGTTCATTGTGCGAAAACCTCTTAGAGATCAGCCGCCTTCTGGTAAATTGGTTAAAAATCAAATTTGATTTCACCTCATGATTTTGCAAGTGTCCGTCACTTAAAATAAAAGCAATAGTATTTATAATAATAATTATGATAACAACAAACAACAAAATTAAAACAACTTCAACAGCAAGTATAATTATATTTACAGAAATTGTTGATTGCCAGCATCGGACTACCGCAGTTACTTAGTTTATTCTGCACCAAAAGTAAGAAACAAATTACGAAGCTTTGACTTTTTAGGTTATATTTAACGGTATATTATTATTATAATTTACATATTTTGATAATTTACATATTTTGAACTATAAAACGACTGTTTTTGCAAATATATAAACCTAAAAAGTACAACAAACACAAAAAAATGTAACAAATTATTATAGTTGATAATGGAATTCTAGAACTGCATTGCAAATTATAAGCTTTTAATACTTATGAATAGCTTAAGGGTGTTATTCATTACAACCAACTGCATACTGTTCACACACGCACACACAATTATACTCTTTCAAATTAAAATAGAACAGTTTTTCTTTTTGTTGGTGCTTTAGCTAGAAACAAGGGGCGAGATAACAATGATGTTGTGGGTTATTAGCACATCGCTATTGTGCGGCTTCTAAGCATTTAATTAAGCGCTTAGTTATCCTTCTTCATCCTGGTGGATGTCATACGGTAAATGATGGAATCTCGACCAGGATCCATGACGGCGATGGCATAGCAGATAGCCAAAAGAGACAGAGCAAAGACAACCATGAACCACAAAATAATGTTGAAAATAATGGGATAGTCATCGTTGTAGTATTCAGCCAGGTTGAAGGTATTCTTTTTGTTTGGGTCCACTGCTTCACGCTTTGAACGGGCATTGGCTGCATCCTTGTCAGTGGACTGAACAAAGAGCACAGAGTCGCTGGACTTTTGAGCTGCAGCCAACAGACGACCAATGGCAGTTGAAAGCAGTTTGTTGGCCTCATCCATAGCAATGGACTTCTCACCATGCGCTTTGGCGATGCCCTCAACAGAAAGTCGAATAAGCAGTATATTCGACGGTTTGAGCATCTCAGCCAAGTTTTCGGAAGCGGCGTTAATGAAACCAACTTCTTTCAGGAACTGCTTGTCGGAACTATGTAACTCGGGGTTCAAGTGCTTAGTAGGCTTGGCAGTAACTGTCTCGAAATCACCAAAGCAAGACTTGAATGCTTGTACCTTTAAGATATGACATAATATTAGTTAAAACTTATTAGCAAATATATAAACCTACTGCTAAAAAAAACTTACGCCCTCATCGTGCTGCTCAAAGTTTATGTCACACAGAGGCTCATTGATTGCTTCCAGCTCGGCGGCCAGTGAGTTTAGCGAATGTCCAGTATTTGAGCCATACAGCTCGTAGGTCTTGGCATTACCAGCAGTTGTGATGTGGCTTATGCCATCCACATGAATAGCAATCACACCCTTTGCTAGATTGAAGGGATCGTTGATGGTTAGACCGCTCCAGTCAGAGTCGCCCACAATAGCATTTCCCATGGCAGCATACAGAACGTCACCGACATACCGACTGTTCAATGGAGAATTGCCCTTGAAACTAATCGCCTTGGGGCTGTTCAGCACTGTGAACTCGCCAGTAGCATGAACTGTAAGGTGATTTAAAGCATATGATTAGTTAAAAATCTAACCCATTACAGAAATAAGCGTATTTTTTTGCGTTGAGCTCCCATGATTCTGCGCGTGCAGGTGTAGAAATGTTTTCCACCCACCCCATTGTCTACAGAATCGATGCGAGCCACAATTGTAAGACAAGTTGCACAAATTCCACACTTTTTACAACGTACATCACAGTCTTGTAATAATATTTTGAATAATTACTTACTTGCTGCAATAAACAGCGAAAAAACTACTACTTTTGGTAACATTTTTCAATTTTCTGCCAGCCTTTTAATCATATGACGAACTACTGCAAAGAGGAAAACGAAGTACGCTCTGTCATGTGATAGGCGATATGGTTAGTGTTATCGATTCGCTTGCATCTCTGACTACCAGGGTAGTCGCTTAACTAAACATTTGCAACTCCATGACGTCACAAACTATATAACAGAATAAGAAAAGTCTGTTTAACGTAAAAATTTAAATCTTTATTTAGCAACAATTTTCTGCAGGCTCTTAAATGCCCTCGCAAACTCATTTACGTTTCCGAGCGGTTGTTGTTGTTGCGAATAGTTTTTTAGCTGATATTGAAATATTTCAATAAAAGTTTCAGTCAACTATGTATATAAAAAATAATTAGTGACAGCATTAATTTGTGTTAAATAACCTATACTAACCTTTATAATATCAGGTGCCTTTTCATGCACTACATGAGATTCAAGCAGTATAGCCACAAATTTTGTATAAAATTCAGGCAAATGAATATGCAATGCTTCCAAGGGAACAGGTAATATACAAACCAGGTAACAGCGCTGCATTTCTGTTAACATACGAGTACAGACTTTCGCGCTTTGAAACAGTTTATCTGACTGAAGAAGAAACATTTGTAGTATATCCTTTGCCCAGCGATAACTGGTGCAAGCAGTAAGCGATGCACAAATTTCTAAATGGTCTGAAATATTATTGGGTTCATTATGTTCACTGGCGAATGCAACTTGAATTTCGTTTAGATTTAAAGTAAAATGGTAGCAGAGTTTTGTTATGAAGCCAATAAGATGAATGGATGTTTCCGCATTGGGCGCTAGATTCACATTTTGTATAAGACGTTCAAGCATATCATCCGATTGATTCCACTGTAACATTAAAATTAGTTAGTACAAGGCGTAATTTGTCACCATTTTTTTGGGATTACTGTAAAGCTGTTTAGTTCTGTAAAGTGATCTAAGCACAAGAAAAGGCAGCTCCAAGTGGCAATCGTAGCTTCCAGAGAATCCATACAATGAGTGTCTTTAAAAACGTGTTCAAAAATAACGCTGTGTATATTCAGCTTTTGAATATCACCAACTGTCTGTAAGCATTAAATATAAATACTTAAACGTTTAGTGTTCTTTTTAACTTACGCCATGTTGAAGCAATATTTGAAAAATTCGCACTCCAAGCTGTTTATATTCCAGCTGATAGCACTCACGAAAATTTAAACCTACAGCAAGGCTAAAGGTTATCAACTTTGCAGGGAATCTAGCATCTCCAGTGCAACAATACTGTAAGAAGAACAGATCTTTTTACTTTCTGCACTTAAGGGCTCTTAAATTAATCTTGCCTCCAGATATCTGACATAACCATGCGTTGCGCCAAGTTGCCGCTTCCAGCAATTTCCCTGTAGATGTTGCTCATAATAGGAAAATATGTGTGTTGCTTCAGCAGAATGGCAACCGACGCTAACCTTCTGAAGCAGTCTATTGGCATTGTCTAATTCGGCTTCGGCATCAGCACTAAGTTTATAAACAGTCGGTGTTGCTGTCAGCTCACAAAGCAATAAGACGAGCTGTGTCCGGAGCTAAGATAACAGATATGAGAATTAGTTGTTTTTTAAATCGACATTAGCAGAAACCTTCAGTTGTGCGGCATCTTGTAGAATAATATTTTCAATCTGCTGGAGTACGTCATACAGCTTGGGCAATTCTTGCCTGAGCACACTATTATAGTTTTGGAAGTGTTCCGGCAATAACTGCACCTCATCCAGATCCTCCTTGAGAGCTGGCAACATGCACAGTTGCAGCTGCTCACAAATATATACCAGCTGTGACTCTTCGGAATTGTCAGTCATCTCAATTCTTAAAAACAAAACTTGTATGAACTTTGTTTTGTTTTTAAGTTTCACCGCGTGGATGACAGTGTGTTGTTCATAAAGTTATGCATTGTGCGAAGAGGATAGCATTAGTAAATAGTGTTGCCAGGCACACTGTTGTTGTGCTAAACAAAAGAAAAATATAGCAAATATTAGTAAATGCGTATAAATTACCAAAATGTTTTGGTCGCTGGAGCAGGTTGAGGGCATGCTAGGTGTCCTCGAATCCTCAAATGACAAAGCAGTTATCTACAAATGCCTGGTGAAGCTGCGGACCGATTTGATTAAAGATAAGGATGGCATCGTAATGTTTCGCACAGCAGGCGGAATTCCAGTGGTCAGCAAACTCATAACTAAACTCAATGAAAAGATAATGGAAGTTGTTTTAAGCATATTGGGTAATTGCTGTACGGATGAGCAAGCTTGCATTGAGGTAAGTTTACTGCTAAATTTGGTTCAAGATAATAAAAAATGATCGTTTTAGGCTGTGGAGTGTAAGGTCATAGCACCTTTGATAACTATACTGAAAACCATTCCCAATCCTTTGATACAATGTCGCGCCTGCCGTATGCTCGGTAATGTGGCCAAGAGCAAAAAGGCCTCCAGCTGTCTGAGTGTACATTATAGCGCTATTGCGCCAGCTATCTGTCATATCATTGACTCTACGAGCACTGCACAAACCAGAATAATGGCTTTTCGCGTTTGTCGCTTTTTGCTGGTCAGCAGTCAGTTCTACAAACACTTTCTAAGCTCTAATGGATTTCTGCAGCTCATGCGCATTTTTGTGGCAGTCATGAAAAACAACGATGCACCCAAGGAGTCCACACAGGACGTTGAAGTCTCAGCACTGATCGGTCTTAAGCGCAACCAGCATCGCGAAAAGTATTTTGAAGAAGTGGCGCGAAATTTGGAAGGCGTTCGCAGCGATATCTTTGACTATCAAATGCTAAAGAACTCTACCAGAAATTGTGAATATATACTGCCAAAGGAAAGCGAAGCTGTTGAGCTGGCCTATGAGATTCTAAAATGTCTATTGGTTTTGTCGGCGCAGCAAATTGGTTTTAAGGCATGGGAGGTAGTATAGCCCTCAAAAACTTATATACATGTACTGTATGTTTATATTTGCGTCTTTATATTTTAGCATCTTTCACGCAACACTTTTTTAGCTCCCGTAGTGTATTTTGTTAAGGAGGACAGCGATCAACGCGCTGCAGCGCTAAAAATACTGTCCAACTTTTGCAAGGATCCCTGCGCTTTTTACATGCTAAGCACCGCGGATGCCATTGTGGCTGCGTGTGAGCTGCTCATGGCTGTCAACATGGCCAAACCGCTGACGGAGAGCGAGTGTAGGCATTGTGTCAACATTATATCAACACTTTCAGCCGATGCTTGCAGTCGCTCCAAAATTAGACGCTGTGGGGCATTGCGTAAGCTAGTTGCTATGATCCGAGAATCACACTCGCAAAGCGAACGATCATCGGTGAGCTTTTGATATTATGTTATGTGTTATGACAAATTAATTGCATTTCAAACCAACTTTTAGCTTTTTCATATACTTAACAATTTTCAATATGACAATTTGAGCATGGAACTGTTACTATATGAGGGCTTGGTGCCCATGCTGGTACGCGAGCTGAATGACTACTTGACCAGTGATGAAGAGCATCACAAAAAACGACGTGAGGAGCGTATACAGGGCGGCAAAAAGCGCAAGGCTGAGCCCATAACAACTGAAACGCTAAGCAAAGTAGGGCATAAGTGCATAATTAAAGTATAAAATAGTATCCTTATATTATTTCTTTTTAGTTTTCTAAAACGCAGGATGCGCTTGGCTCAGACTTTGAGTCGCCCAGCAGCTCGCCACGTTCATATCGCACGACAAGTCCTTGCAGCTCACGCAGCATGTCACCGATTTGCTCGAATCTCATAGCTCATGACGATGATGAAAATTATTCGCCAGCCTGCAGCGATGATGACGATGATAGCAATTGCAGCACTGGCGCCAACAATGAGACACGTGACTGTCGTATGGGCAGCACTCGCACGCATTCCAACAATGTGTTGGATTTATTGAACCAGATTGATGAAGCCAGCGAGCACATTGACGATGCGTTGTCTGATAAAGAAGATATGGATGAGCTAAGCTCTGATGTGCCGCCTAAGATGGCCCAGCTGCGTTATCAAGCTGGAGATACAATTGACGTGATTGAAAACTTAATTTATAGAATAACGCTGATGATTAACAAGCGACCAGAGTTAGGCAAGCCAGAGACATTGGATGCTCTAATACGTGCGATTAACTTGTTTGGAGCCAACAACAATTTTGCCAATGCCTTAACTAATATATTACTGTAAGTTTAAACGCTTAACTTAGCTATTAAAATTGCATTCATAATATTCTTTGCAGTGAAAGCCAGTTCTTTGCGCAGATTATTAAGCATGGCGTGGTGCATCAGCTTTACCAATTAACCAAAGTAGAAGAGGTTTGTTGGGTCAACACAATTAGGTATCTCAGACTCATTTGTTTATTTTCAGATGCGTAAAGATGGCTTTGCTTTTTTGGAAACTCTCACTAATGTGGGCGAATCTAATTATGGCAAAGAGGAGCTTGTGCGTCTCTTGCGCTGCGATACGGATATTAATGCACAACAGCGTGCAGCAATATCTGTAGCTTATATCATCAAAAGCCATCGCTTGCTTTATCAGTTTCTGTACGATGGCAATGCCTTGACGCTACTCTTCGATCTGCTACTGCGCAAGCGGACGGACAATCTTTATGCGGATGAGGCAGCTGATGCGGTGACAGCCATGTCCCGCTTTACGCTGGGTATAACGCTACCTGAGGCCGAGCCACCTACTGCCGATGCAGTCGTTTGCTCCACACAACTAAATGTGGCTGCCATGCCGTTGCATGAGCACTGCGACATGCACTTTCTGGTGCACAGCGATGCGAATTCCGAGGACACGCTCAGCATTGGCTTCAACAAGCAGCTGCTTTGCGACACCAGTGAGGTTTTTAACAAAATGTTAAACAGCGATTTTCGCGAACGCAAAGGCGAGATACAGCTAAGCGCCTTTACAGCGAGTGGTCTGCGTTACTTTTTGCATTTGATCAGCTGCAATGAGCGGCATCTAAGCATGCCCGACTATTGCGCCCTGCTGCAGGCCTTCGAGATGTCGCGTGTGTACATAATACCTGAGCTGGAGGCGCTGCTTCATGAGCGACTTATACATTTGTTGGATGCGCACAATTGCTTGCGCTTGCTTGAGTGGGCGCTCAAGAACTATCATGCCGAGTTAACCGAGATGGCTATAAGCTATTATTTATGCGCTGCTTTGCCGGCACAGGATAAGCTTCTGCTGTTTCGCACTGCCGAGGACTCTACTTATGCCACCGAATGGTTCCAGCTGCTCAATGATGCTGTCTATGAACGATGTCGCAGCACAGGCTATTAGCTAAGTTTAGTTTATTTATTTTAGTTTGCATTTTAGTAACTTATCTACTTACTACACCTGCCAACTAACTATGTGATTGTAGCATATGTGTAATTGAATTTGTAGTGTCCTTTTAATGTTTGTGCCAAGTCCAAACGCTGTGTATTAAAAACAAGCCCAGTTCCAGCTTAATTTAATCAATAAAACTATTGTACTTTATATTAGTTGCGCTTCTCACTGCCTAGTGCGGAGGCATAACTGGGCATGGCACAGAACCTTATAGCCAACCAATCTGCTATGGGCGTTGGACAAAAGCCAAAGAGCCAACGATAGAGCTTATAACGCCAGGGCTCGTGTATGTAAATAGTTAAGGGCTGCGTGCTGGTAAGAGCATCTTTGAATTTAGCGAGCAGCCTTACATCCTGCACCTTATTGGGCTCCTTGAAACCGGAAAGTATGCTTAGATACTCGTTGAATTGCTTGAAGTAATTGCCATAGAAGTGGCGCTGCTCCTCACTGAACGCTAGAAACATTTGTTCAGCATGCTGCTGCTGCCGAGCTGCTATGTTGCTGTCCATGACAAATGAACCTGGCACAAAGTTCACTACCTCGAGACCATATTGTTGCAACTCAATGCGCAGCGCATCGTTCCAAAGTCGCAACGCTGCCTTGGAGGCAGCGTAAGGCGCCAGCGCTGGCAGCGCATACAGTCCACAGTGGCTGGTAATGTTGACGATGCGGGCGGCATGTTGTCGCAGCAGCGGCATAAGTTGATGGGTTAGACGCATAGTGCCCAGCAGGTTACAATTGATCTGCAGCTCAAACTGCGCTGGCAACTGCCATTCAAATTCACCAAAGCACATGACGCCCGCATTGTTGACCAGTGCCCAAAGCTGATAATCATGGCTGGCTAAGAGCAACTGCAGCTGGGCATGCACTTGCTGTATAGACTCTGCACTGAGTAGATCCAGCTGCCAGGTGTAAAGACGCGAGCGTTGTCCAGGCTGCACTGTATCTAGTTGCTGCAGTCGCTTCGCGCCGGCAGACTGCAGATTATGACAGCAACCGACGACCGTCATGTTTAGCATATTGTGGCAATACACAGCCATTGAGTGCCTATGTACATATATGAAAGGAAAACTATTGCTATTGCATTTCTCATGTTTAAGCCTCATTAACTTACCCCAAACCAGAATCACAGCCAGTGACCAGCACCACATGTCGCTCAGCCACTTGTAATTGCTGACGACCCACACCCAGCGAACGCTTCAAAGCGCGCACCAATTGATTCCAGCTGCTCATGTCGCAGGTTCTACATGAACTGAAACAAAGGCCCCGAAAGAGCAAAGAAAATAATAAAATGCAAAACGAGCCCCGAAATTTGAATCTTCAGCACAGCTACACACACACACACACACAGGCATGTGTATTATCTGCCCATGTGCGTGTGAGTAGATTTGCCCATAATAACGCCTTTTTCGAGTGTGCCTGTATTTGTGCCTACACACATAGATACAACTGTCTGGTTATTTAGCCTAACTGAGCATTGGGCTGGTGCCGCCGAAATTTGCGTGTATCATGCTTAGTTCGTATTTTTTATCTGCAATGTATTTAGAAATTTAAATCTTTAAAACGAAACAAAATCGGACTTTTAAATTCGAGCAAATCCGTGTCTGAGTAAATCCGCGTATTCTAAAAATATTTATTTAAAAAATATAAAAAATAAAATACAAAATGATTATAATAAAACTATAAATAAAAAAAAAATGTTTTTTAGCTTATTTTTTTCACTTTTTTTTTAAGACTCAGAGAAATACAGTTAGACTAAAATGTAGGAGTATTATTTATATATATGCATATTGTTTAAGAATTTACTATATAACAATTTACAAAAGACGGCCGACATATGCGAACAAAATGCGTCTGCATGAAAAATTAAATTGATATAAAATACAAGACTTAGGAATGAGGCAGCATATCTAAAGGACTAGACAGCGCAATAAGAACACGAAAAGTTTTGACGTCAAAGCAATATTTAATCCTAATCTTAAGAAGTATTTAGATTTAAATTATAGAAGTACACTTACTCAATCGATCCAATGACTAGGCTGCTTATCATTTGCATTAGTTGTTGTTAGGACCATCTACCAATCCGGACGTATTTTCTTGAAGAGCCACTGCTGATAGGCATTATTGGCATCACAGCGAGCCAAACTTAGCTGCAGCGTTTCGGGATGCAGTGCCATACATTTTCTATGCCTATGATGCAGCAAGTGCTTGGAATGCTCATCATAGCTCCAGGGTCCAGTTACGGTGCCCAAACGACAAACAGCCAATTTGATGCCCTGACGATCCGCCTCGACGCAGCGTTCATCCACGCCCAGCTGTCCCTCGGCATTGAGCCGCATCAGCTGATTACCAGTGCCCTGGCAATAGGTAAAACCCATTAAAGCAGGCGGCTCATTTGACATTGAGTCCAAGCAGCCGTCAGAGGCCACAGATCGCAGCTCGCCCCAATGCAAGTTCGCTGGCAGCGCAGGAAATTTGTCCAGCACATCATAGGCTACATTATCCATAAACCATTGGAATGACTTGCAGTTGAGACGCTTCTTCAGGGCCAGCTGCTCGCTTATGTCGCCCATGTCCAAATAACGAGCCAAGGGCTCTCGCGTATAGAAAAACTCTTTGTGCGGAGCATCGAACCAAGTCTCTATAACACGCTTGTAGTTGATGGTTATCAACGGTCCCTTCTTCTTCTCCGCCAGCTTGCCAAAGTTGTAGGGCATAAAGCCCCGATAAACATGGCCCACGCGGGAGCAGGGCACCCACTCAATGCTCCCGCCACATTGCCAGATCTTGAAGCTCAGCTCAAAGTTCTCGCCGCCCCACACGAGCAGCCCTGGATCGTAGGCGCCTAACTCTAGAAAATAGTCGCGATTAATGGCAAACAGGCCACCCGCATGTGTGGGACTGCGATAGGGCTCCGAGTTGTGAGCACGACGCTGCTGCTCGCGACGTGGCACATCGTTCTCTTTGTACAACATGCCCCATTCGAATATGCCGCGAAAATGTTTGTCGCCCTCATAGACGGGAGTATACTCGAAGGTTTTGTGATCAATGCCATCTATAATGGGCACAGTCATGACAGTGCGATCCCGATATATGGGTGCCAATAGTGGTGGCAGCCAGTTGAGATTCACCTCGCAATGCGCATCCAAAAATACTATAACCTCGCCTGTGGCCTCCATAGCACCTCTGGAGCGTGTGCGTATCAAGCCCTCGCGCTCCTTATTGCGTATGATCTTGACCAGACCCTGAAACTGCTGCACATAGTGATCCAGCTTAGTGCGTAGATTCTCCTTGTCGGAGTAGTCATCGACGAGTATAATCTCGTGCAGCACATGCTTCGGCGAGCGATCAATAACCGAGTGCACAGTGCGCATCAGAACAGAGAAGCCTTCGTTGTGGAAAACAATGATGACACTTGTTGTGGGCAAATCATAAGGATAGTTCCAATGCTTGCATTCCTCCAGACGTGTATCGCGCACAGAGCGATGCATAGATATTTCATCGGAGCAAGCGATATTCATGCCGTATTCCATCTCAGCAGCATCTGCCACATTCGTTTTATTTGGCCACAAAATATGCGCATCACCGTTCTCGCCAGCACCATGACGTGGCCTCAGATTCCTGGGCTCGAAATTGCCCAAACCTTCCACCAGCTTAGGCGCTTCACGTGGCCGGCTTTCAAGCCGCTGATGACTCTGCTTGCGTCCGCCAAAGCGAGCATGATATGCCCTCTGAACGCGCTTATGATTATCGCTCCAGTTGGCCAATAGATACAGCAAAGGCAATATGACCAGAAAACAAAGCGCCAGGCGAAAAATCCGACCGCTGCGTATGTTGCTCACACGCATCTTCACAAATTTCTTAAAGTTCTTGCTTTGTTGACGTGTCAGCCGCAATAGCAGCGACTACAATATAAAGCGTTACCGCCAGCCGGAGTGACACAGACGAAAGTCACACACAGAATAAAATTAGTGAAGAAAAGGCCGCAACAGCCAGAAGATTTACGTAGACGTTCAATTTTGTTTCATTTGTGTGTGTGAAGCTCACACCAAGTGTGTGTGTGTGTGTGTGTGTGTGTGTGTGTGTGGATCGATGTATTTAAAGAAAACCAGGTGAGCAAGAAAACAACAGTCAAATAAACCCGTTGATAAATAGAAACAAACGTAACATTCTTAAAATTTTAACGCTATGTTTTGTTTGATTTCAAAGAAATTGTTAAATGATAATTAAATATTAATATACTAAAAGGCAAATAAATTTATATATGTGTAGGTACAGTTGTACTAGCAAAATGCTTAAATATTACACTAGAGAACAAATTCGAACAGAGTGCGGCTCAGTTGATTTACCAATAACAAACGCTGTCGTGATAAACTGCTTCCAACTAACTCCAATAAGAACTTGGTATAATTGAAGTTTGGCTAACAAAGTGCAGAATAGTAGCGTTTACCCAATCACATTCTCGCTGAGACCAGGAAATTGACCACAAGTCACACTAAATGGATTCATTATTCCAGTCAGCGAAACGGTAAAGCAGCTGGAAGTACACCTGGACAGGCGATTTCTTTGGAACCAGCACATATTACTGGCTGCTAGAATCCCGAATCTCAATAAGGCAATTCGGCAGTTCTTAAGCCAGCATGGACTGAAGCGTTGCAGCTAGCAATTCAAACATTGCAATTCTGTAGAGATATCAATCTATAATTCTCAGGTGCTCCTAGGAGAATTACCAATTATGATATCCATATGAGAATAAGCCGGGTCCAAGACGAAATAAAAAATTAAATTAAAATGAAAAAACAACAAACACTCTTTTTTCAACTTTTATATATCTTTCTTCCTTCCCAAATCAAGTTTTTCTGCCATAAGTGTGCAGCAGTCATAATTTTAAACATATCAACGTTTTTTTTATATATGTATTTATATACAAAACTCAAAATCTTATTATTATGTCTTGAACGGATAAAAATTAGCCCTGTAACAGGCATTTTAACTAAATTATATGTTGCATTAACACCTTGTAAAAAACTCAATCTATACTCGAATTTTAAGTAACGTTCCCGCTATATTCCTTGTATGTGCATTTTTAGTATCTGATATATGTGGTGTATGTGTTTTTACTCTTTCTCATTCATTATTCCAAATACACATACAGGCATTTGACCTTTCAGCAAAACTTATTTTAATCAAAGATTATAGAACACCATGTTGCCAAGATGAATGTTTGTGTTGTCTGTAATCTTTGATTCAACCCAATAAAGCACGCATATGTTATTTTTTTGTTGGTTCTGTATTTTATTTTATTTTTCTTCCTAATTTTGGTGCTTCTGCATTAAAACGTTCTATTTCAATTACAATTTTGTCGATTTACAAATTTGTTTAAATAGCTCTTGAATTTGTAACTATGTTTGCTTAAGCCAAAATTGGGAGAAGAATTTAATTTAAGGCTGTCAAATGGTTGTCGGCTTATTTTCTTTTGTTTATCGTATTTATTGCATAATACACATAATAACATATTAAATAATTGCTTTGCGTTTTGTCATTTTCTTAAAAATCGTATTTGAAAATAGCGCTTTCTAGCGTTTAGTAAAAATATATTTGGGTTTTGTTTTGTTTTTGTTTTTCTAATGCGGCTTACAATATAGATAAAGTATATATTTATATATATATATATATGTAGTATTTTCACATTTATCTCTCTTTCATTTCAAGGCATCGAATTAAGTTTTGTATTTTTTGTTTTGCGTTTTTTGTTTTATGTTTTTATTTGCTTTTCATGCATATGCTCGCATTCGTTTGAATGTACAATTTTAAAACCGACTTAGTTCTTTTCATTAAACGCTCTGTTAATTTATGTTTGTTTCGTGTCATTTTGTTTGTTATTATTTGCTTTTATTTACTTGTTAATAATAAATATCACAACGCATCCTTCGCTACTAAACCACGTACTTTCATTCTATTCATTCTCTTAGACATTTGTTTGCAAATGTTTTAGGCATTAATGTATATATGTATATTTTTGTAAAATATAACACGCAAATGAAATGGTTTAAAAATTGCACAAAAATACAAGTAAACATATATGTCGTAATATATGTATGTATGTATATATTTTTTATATAATGTAGCTCGACATTAGACATAGATAAAGCAAAATCATAAATTAAACGTAATAAAGATAATAATACAAAAAGCAATTACAGTTAACAGAAAACAATTCAAAACTTTGCAGGTCAAAAAGGGTAAATGGTAAAGAACTGACAGCAATAGGGGCAGCAACAGTGACCAGACCGTCGCACGACTGACAGAGGCTCTGACCCCGGACTGGCAGCTCAAGGGGGATTACGCATATACATTTACATATTATTTGTTACAAAAGGTTTGTAAAAATTCTTAGCAATTAATTTAAGCGTTTAAAGGCGCTTTGTAACCGTAAATATATATATATATATATATATATATACATATACATATATATATTTATATATATATATAATAATAATAATAATCGTAATTGTTGCTTTAAACTTTATGTAAATATAACTAAGTGTATTGTTGACTTTAGAGGCGACGCACGCGGTTATAAGCTGACCAGCTTGGACGGCTCGCTTGTGGGCGTGGGCAGCTCAAGCGGATGCTTGTTCTGGGACGAGCAGGTGGGCACTAGCGGACCGGAGACGGGCGTCAGTCCGGTGCCGCCATCCATCAGAGAGTCAAAGTTGAAGGTGCCCGTCGAGGGAGTCTGAATGGGCACGCCCTGAATCTGCGTGGGCGCCTTGCCATCCATATTGGCCACAAATGGCCGCTGCACGTTTAGCGTGTTCGGACGTGTCTTGGGCAGCTTGTTGAGCGTGTGCGCATTGAGCGTGGGACTGCTGATGGCGCCAATGTTGCCGGTGAAGGCGTTGAAGCAAACGGGCGCTGAGCTCACAATGGGCGTGTTTAGCGACGAAACGGGGCCAGTGGGCGTGGTCAAGGAAGCGGTCAGTGTGGCAATGTCGGGCAGCGCAAAGCGTTTCGCTGGCGTTGGCCCGTCCTGATCTAGTGAAGAGCACGAGTCCAGGCCGCCATCGTGTGGCTCGTCCTTGATCTGCTGCAGCAGCAGCTGCTCGTTCGTGATGTCTGGCTTGAGATCCAGCGGAGAGTTACTGCGACCGGTGGAGTTAAGCGTGGCGTCAAAGCCGGTGATGGTGCCGCTGCTGCTGTCATTGCTATTGCTGTTGTTGTTGTTGTTGTTGTTGGTGCTACTGTGCTGGCTGCCAGCGCTGAGAAGTGGAGCAGGCGCAATTAGGCCATTGCAGGTGACCACGCTGAGCAAGTCATCGCGCACCTTTTGACATGTGGGACGGTGTGCCTGGAGCACATACTCCAGCTGATTTTTGGTGGCATTCAGCATCTCGATCTCCTTCTGCAGCGACTCGCCTTTCTTTTGCAGCGCGTCCACCTCATCGGTGAGCTCATTGGTCTGATCTACGCGCCGCTTGCGACAGCGCGCTGCCGCCAACTTGTTGCGCTCACGCCGGATGCGTCGCTTCTCCTCTTCCTCCGGCGACATATTGGCCGCCTTGTTGGGGCGACGTCCGCCACAGCGACGAGCTGGCGTGGCACTGTTTGAGGTATTCGTGTTGCTGTTTGCTCCAGCGCCGCGGCCGGCGCTGTTAACTGCTGCCAGTGCAGCGGTGAAATTGTTGGCACCCCCATTGGTGCCATTGCCCAGCAGCTGGCCGCCATTCTGATACGACGTGCTGTCCGTAGCGGCACTTGCTGAATAAAGGAAAGACACGCAATTAGCAACTGTTGCAAGATGTGGACAAAACTTCACTCGACTTACAAGTATCTGTTGTGCTTTGGTCATCGTTCAGCTGATTGTCGTTCCAGGAGCCCTGGGAATCCTCGGACTCGCTGCCGGCGAGCAGCTCATATGGCTGTTGGATGTTTAGCGTATTGGCGTTGACCACCGCTAGAGTGACTGTATCCGCAGTGGGCGTGGATGTGACATTGGCGCTCACCAAGGGAGTTAGAGGTGGCGGCTTGAAGCGCGCCTGGAACGGTGTGTCTGTGGTCAGCTCTTGTAGTGTCTCCTCAATGGTGCGCAGTGTTGTGGGCGTCAGCGTGGGCGTGGTTAGCGTCGGAGCACTCAGTATGCCATCAAAGGTGCCGAGCTGCAAATGAGAAAGAGAACAAAGCGGGTATAAGTAACTATTTAACTTTTTTAGTTGTGCAATCAATAAGGATAACATATATGTAATTAAGTTAATCCCCCCTGTAAACTACAATCGATTGTTATTGTTACCATCAGCGATCAGCAGCTAATCGATATCGTTATCGTTATCATACCTGCTGCATAAAAAGCTCGCTGGCTAAAAAATTTGCAATTTCGCTGGCACTATCCAATGCTAATTTATCGCCAGTCGTTGTAGTTGTTGCTGTCGCTATACCCGTTGCTGCTGTCGCAGCTGATGTTGACAGCTGTTGTTGCTGCTGCTGCTGTTCTTGTTGCTGTTGTTGATTATAATTAATATGCGCACAATTGTTGCTAAACTGTTGTTGTTGTTGCTGCTGCTGCTGGCTTAAAAAGCTTTGCATTTGGCACATGGCGGCCATGGCGGCGCTGGTATTAGCGTTGGCGGCGGCATTGCCGTTGGAGGCGTTGCCGTTAGCAGTCGCAGTAGCCGCGTGCATGTTGTTGCGTGTAGCAAAACAGTTTGCCATATTGTTGTTGTTGTTGTTGTTGTTGTTGTTGTTGTTGTTGTTCAAGATTATTGTTGCTGCTGCTTATAATGTTGCCGTTGCTGTTGCTATTGTTGTTGTTGCTGTTGCTGAGTGCTGGCTTTAAGCCCATACCGTTGCCATTTAACTGACTGTAGTTGCCGTTGCCATCAAAGCTGCAAGCAAATGTTTGTTTAATTAATTAATCAATTCGTGGATTGGCTGCACTTACCGCTTGCAACTGTTGTTGCTGTTGCTGCTGCTGCTGCAAGTGTTGTTGCTGCTGCTGCTGTTGCTGTTGCAGCTGTTGCTGATAGTAGGGATGGTAGCACGCATTATGCGCTCTACCATTGAGATTTTTCATCATAACTTAACTTAGTAATATAGTAGCTTACAAAATATCAAGTATACGCACACACACACAAAATTGAAGGCGATTGCGTATACGCACAGTTCAACGTTTCTTGACTAGCTTGTTAAGCGATAAATTCGTTGCGGCACTTAAACCTAATATTATTTTTTTTGGGCTTAGCCAACTAAAAACACAACAACTCTATTGTACAACAATGATATATATGCATATGTATTTGTATACGCGTGTATGTATATGTTAAGTTATAAATATTTACAGCACACTTTTCTTGGAAAAGATGCAAATTTCGCACAATGCTATTTGGCGAAATTCTACTTGATAATGAAGTTCAATGATGTTGCTTGTCTTAGTTGAGCGCGCCAACAAAATATATAAAGAGTTCGTTCGTTTTGTGTTTTCTTTTTGCTTGGCTTGTTGGTCTTCCTGTCTTTCGTTCGTTTCTGCACAGAGTTTTCGTTGTTTCTTGTTTCTTGTTTGTTGTTGTTGTTCTGTTCTTGGCGGCTTTCTACAGCTGGTAGCTTGATTTTGATTCGTTAGCCGCTTTCCGGCGGCTTTAAGCGCTTCACAACGAGCAGCGCGCGCTGATTTCGCAAGGGATCGAAATTAGTTGGTAGCCTGGCCAATGTGAACATAATAGATTGTTAATAGCCACTGGGCCGATAATTCCAACAGCACGTGGTGTTCACAATGTTAATATCAATATATTTTTTATTTTGCGAGTCTAACAACTGTTTGCTTGTAATAATTAATAAGAACAATGTTAAGGCCACTTATTGCATGCCTTTGGTATTTGGTATTTTGCTCGAATTGCCACAAAAAGCTGCTTGGATTATATAATTATGTTGTTATGTATATAGAAATGTATTTCGTGTATGTATTTCGTAGACTGCCTTGCGCTAGTTTTTTTGGCCCAGCAAAAATTCGGACACTGTGCTTTATTTATGTTTAATTAAATTTTTAACGAGCATCTTTTCGAGCGCACAATGCCTTTAAATTATTATTTTGATTTGCTTTGGCCAACAATTCGTTGCCTTTTAAGAATCCACGCGGCATGCAACAATTCCAATTCCAATTCCAATTTCAAGATTTGCGTCGTTATTTCTATTTGTATATTCCTTGTTGGTTTCGTTGTTTTTCGAAATTCGAAATTCGTTTTACAATTGCACGCGCTAAAAACAATTCGCGAATTGGTTCGTTATTCTGCTCTGCTGATCTTTGTTTTGCCACAATTTAAAGGAAAAAGTAACCAAAAGATTAAACATATACATCTAGGTGTGTGTATGTGTTTGATTTTATTTTATTTTATTTTCGTTTCGATATATTCGAGGCAGAGCGCGCGCGCGTTTTATATTCGCAAAGAAGTTTATGCCTTGAGTAATTCGAATTTTAAACTTCGATGGTTCGTTGTTCGTTTGCGACTGAGCGAAAGAAATTCAAAATGCCAGCGAATATTTTGAGATGTGAGCATTTGGATATTGCACGAGAACGTCTCGCTCGCCTCTCTCACTCTATACATATGTACATATCTATCTATTTATCTCTGTGTAGGTTCTCCCGAGCGTAGTTGTGAGTAAATTAGAAGACAGCAGCAGCAGAAACAACAGCAACAAAAGTCACAATAGTTAAGCAAATCGAATAAATTTTAAATGCTCGCCGTGCCTCTTAATTGAGACCACGGCCCACACAGCCAATGAAACAACAACAATAACAACAACAACAACAACAGTAAGAAGAGTCAACAGCAGCTGCCCACGCCCATAACAATTGTTGTTGGTGTTGTTGTTGTTATTGAGAGACGTGCTCGCTCACTCTCTGTCTAATGAATGTTATTAAAAACTTATTGCATTTTTGCCAGCGTATTAGACAGTCGCATATTTATGCAAACATCTCGGAAACAGTCTGGCAACGCTGTCTGCTGGCGCTTCAAGCACTTTTGCTCAAACGTTCTTCTGTCCGCCATAAATTAACAGTTAATAACTCAATACGCCTATTCGAGTCTGTCAGACTTAAGCATTTAACAAGAATTATTGCTACAAACATATGCAACTATCTATATATATACATATATATGTATGTATATAGCTACATATGTAAGTTTATTTGTATTTATAGAACTCGTTGTCACAGCGAACAAAAAAAGAGTGAAAGAGAGAGAGAGAGACAGAGCGAGCGAGAAAGCGAAGCGTGTGTGCAGACTATTCGCAAATTGGCTAAAAGCAGGTGTTTTTTTTTTATAGACAAGGGCCAACCCAATTCTGAGCCTAACAATCGGCAATTATTGCAATTCTAAGATCTCTTGCTCGTTATTTATTTTAAGCATTTGGCATAAATTCTGTGCAATTCTTTGCTACAAGTTGTTTATTTATTATCATTTTTTATTGTTTTAGGGTGTGACATTGCAACATCTTTTATTTGAAATGCAAACAGAAATAAATTCATGTCAGCCTTGTATATTCGCTTTCGAGTAAGCCGCTTTTGAAGTAAGCCGCTAAAATGTTTGCACGACCCACTTTCGAGTCTTGTAAAAGAAATGCAAATAAATCGAGTGCAAAAATTAAATATAAATGATTTTCCTAGAACTCATCTCGCATGCCCGCGTGTGCATGAATCAGCCAATTGAGCTGAATTAAAAACATATAATAGTATAGTATATATAGTATATATACACAACACTCGCCCGTAATTGTCTAAATTGAAGCGAAGCTCCAAGCTCAGCCAAATGAGCGACAGAGAGGTGCAGCGACTCTCGCTTATCAGTCAGCAAGCAAAGTTCACTGCGAGAGGTCAATTGGGCAGTGAGGAGCGCGTTGAACGAGGCGTGTGCGACTATTAAATACACTTTGTTATTTCAACGCACTGCACTGTCCAAGTGTTAGTTGTCCGTAGGGCTGACTAATGCATTGGAGCCAAGTACAAAGTGCACTGCAAGCTGCAGCTGCTGTTGACTTATTGTTAGATAAGCCACAGTAAATGCTGCCTAACAAATCTAAAAAACAGCTGCTGCAGATTTTAGCCGGCGAAAGTTGTGTATATGCTGCCCTTGACTTTAATTAGTTCATTTTTGCGAGGGCGCACTGTTTTCTTTATTTTTTGCTGTTTAATTTTTTGTATTTATTTGTGAAATATTTGCCAAGTGTTCGCAGGCAGCAACGACGACGACGAAGCGCTTTGTTGTTGTTGTTGTTGGTATTGGTGTTGGTGTATGTGTAGCTGACGTGTTGAGTTATTTTTAAGCCAATTTTAGCAAGACAATGACGTAATGAAGCAAAATACAAACGCAAACTTGCCAACCACAAGAAAGCTAAAAACATAAATAACAACAATAAAACTATGTATGTATGTATGTATGTATATTATTGTTGATAATTTGTTTGTTTATATCAAAAAGCGGCAGACAAAATTAATAGTTTAACGTCCCTTTTTCAAAATCATTAGTTAAGCAACAATATATACATACAGTATTAAATTCAATATATAATTGCATAAATTTATTGAAGGCCTCTGATTGTTCGTCGGCTTATTAGAAATGCGCATTATTTTACAAATAAATATAACTAATGCAATTTTGATTTCTAATTGGCAAAGAGTTTGAACAAACGCTCAAGTACGTGAATACTATATAACATGATTGTTATTGTTGCTGTTGTTGCTGTTGTTGAATGCAATCAAAGCTGTTGCAATGTCAGCTACAGAGTTGACAAGTTCAAGTGCGCTCGAGCTTTAGTAGGCCAATAGAGTTGCCATTTGCGTGCAGCTCAACGTTGTTGTTGTTGTTGTAGTTGTTGCTGTTGTTGCTGATTTGCTGGGGGTTGGGGGTACAGTTGGCACTTCCCCATTTGCGATTGCAATTTCAAGTATAAGCGCACTTATTAAATATATTATTTGTTTATTTGTTTAGCGCATATGCAAATTCTCCGCATAAAACAATTAATGAGAAGGCAAGGCAGAGTAAAAACTTATATTTTGTTTTTATTTTGCTGCAAAAGCAAAAACAGAACGTGACCGCAATGCTGGAGTGAAATCTTTGTGTGGAGTGTTGGAGTGCGAAGAGTGTGTGGAGCTTATGGCATGGAGTGCCTGGGCTTTTTGATAAAGTATCCAAA
Source organism: Drosophila busckii (assembly GCF_011750605.1). Classification (NCBI taxonomy): domain Eukaryota; kingdom Metazoa; phylum Arthropoda; class Insecta; order Diptera; family Drosophilidae; genus Drosophila; species Drosophila busckii. The sequence goes on along the minus strand of NC_046607.1, from coordinate 549,604 downwards.
AGCCCGGCTGGCATTGCCAAGATCCCCCCGCCCGCAGCATGGAGATTGTGTCGCTTCCGCGCCCAGTGATCAATGCCCAGACAGAGGTTTATTTCAAGCAAAGTCAACGCCCGGCACGGCCCAGCCCGGCCCGGCCCGGCGTACGTTTTGCCGGCCTTTTCGGGCACGCTTGACCATATGCCACACATATACATACAAAGCTATATACATACATATATATATATATATATATATATATATATATATATATAATTATTATATATTATAACATATATTTTGTTGGTGAGTTTAAACAACGTACTGCCATTAAAATCACTTGATGTTTGTCCATTTTTGGAACGCCCACGCGAACTGAGTTTCGCTTCGTTGCGGGCCAATTGAATTAAACTTTATACATTGACAGATAAACAAAGATACATACATATGTACATACAAACATAATTCAAAATTTGTTAAAGTGCAACAAAGCAGCAGAAAGAAAATAAAATAAAATAAAATGTCAGTGTTTGGGGCGCATCAGTACATAAATTTTATATCAATTTGGGCTTGGGCTTGGGCTTGGGCTTGGGTTTCGCCATATGGATTCCTTGCGTGCCAGGCTTTTAAGTTCAGTGTCAAATTAATCAGACTTTGTTTCAAGAACAACAACAGCAACAGCAACAACAACGAATTTGACAAATTTGCATGTGAGATGCTTGAAATGAAAATATTCGTGCGGTCGTTCGTTCTGTTTTGCCTTTTAAGCAGTGCATTGAACTTAGCCTAATGAATATACTTGTATTGTATACAAACACACACACACACACACACACACACACACACATGGCCATATGAAATATTTGTCCAAGGTGTGAGCTTGGGCGATAAGGTTCTAACTGTTTGTGGCCCATAAAGCGAATTGCTTTGTGCAAAAGCAGTTTGAAGCATAAATCACTTTAGTGCTTAAAAACAAAATGTATTTTCAACTACATCGTAGGAATGTTATGTTAATATTATTAATCATTGCCCAATTACGTGCATAATTGAATTGAAAAGTAAAACAGCGCTTTGAGGGGAAACTCTATATCCAAAGGCTAATAAAGCGTCGCGACATTGGTCTACGAATAATTTATTTAAATGCATTTTGTCGCGACAAGCGCATGCGACTCCTCTTTTTGTTCTGTTCTGCTGTTTTTGTGCTTGTTGTTGTTGTAGTATTGGTTTTTGGGGGGGAGTTTGAGAAATTTATGGCAAAGTTTGCAGTTCGAGGAAATGGCAAACGAGCGACGCGTCATTGAGGCGCCAACAAAAGCATAAGGACAACTAAAAGAAACAAAAAAGGACAACACGCAAAATGCAAGCGCCAGTGCACGAAGCAGACAGACAGTCAGTCAGTCAGCCAGCCAGATGGGAGAGGGGGAGAGGGGGAGAGATTGGGGCACACAGACAAGTAGTAAAAGTTGTTTTCACTTTCCATAGCAAGGGCCGCAGACGAAACTAGTTGTGACTTGAGCTTTGGCCAATTCCAAGAAGGACAACAAAATGAAAGCTGAAGTGAAATGTGCATTTGGCATTTGCTTCTTGCTGTAGCCTCCAATTACGCTAGAAATAAAATTATAGACAAGACAGCTGATGTCCTGGCCGATTTAGCGGCCCAAATGACAGGAGCTGACCGCAAAGCAAACTTTTGGCCAGCAACTGCAGCAATTTCCAACTTAATTTCATGCCAAACACAACAAATTGCATTTGCAATCGAGTGCAATGTTCGACGTTCAACTTCACGCTGCAATTAACTGGGTCTGGTGCGCATAATTAAAGCAGCAATTGCAACAAATTAAGCACCAAATAGTGATTCTATTATAGCATATATATATATATATATTGTTTGTGTCTGCTTAAGGTTTTCAATATTTATTTGGCGCTGTCTGTCACGCTTTATATCAAGTGCTTGCTTACTTCGCTTGCCCACGAGCTGTCGAAGACGCCCACAAATACATGCACAAGTCCATAAAATAAGAGTACAAAAAACTCCCTCTATGCTTGTCCATATTCAGTTAATTAAAAGTGCTTTTGAAATAATGTGCCAAAGAAAGTTTTTTCAAATTGTCTTTGTCTGGCATTTTGTGTGGGGGCGTAGCGTTTAATATTGAAAGAGTTTTATTGTTGCCCTTGTAGTTAGCGAAATACACTTGCAGAAATTACAGCACACTTTGCTCGATTGCCAACTGCCAACTGCACTTATTGCGGACTAAGCGAGTTTTAATTAAATAATTTTGTGCTAAAGTTAAAGTTTTGCGTGTGCATGTCGCGAGTATTTGACTTTAAGCATGTTACTTTGAACCGCCCTCATTGTGACACTAAGTAACATATGAGACATGCAACACACACACACATAGATACAAGTGAGTTTCGAATATCACGCAAATGCTTTGTCGCCTGGCTGGCATAAGGTTCGAAGGGTTACAATGCTGGCGATTGCGTTTCAATTCGCTTTCTATTAAAGTCAAAGCCAGCGCTGCACTCCCCCGAAACTTTAAACGTATAAAACTTGATAAATTGCCACGAAAATCGCACGTGTGCGGCGCTTTGCAGACGCCGCTCGCCGCTCGCCGCTCGCCGGACTGTGAAATGCAACGCTCGCAGAATTGGATGGCAAAAGAAAAAACAACAATATATGTAAATAAATAAATTCAAGCACACAAACACAAACACAAGAGCGCAAGTCAAGTCATGAATTTTTTTTGCTTACTTTTGGCCGTTGGCTGCTCATGGCTAAGCAACGTGATTAACCCCCAAAAAGGGGTTGACTACAGACAACTTGGAACTACAATATATTAACTTTTATTTTGTGTGATTTACAACTGATAGTGACTTAACTTCTGTCATACGCCGCGTATACGGAATATTTAAACAAGGTCGTCATCCGCAAATATTTGAAATATTTCAGCTAACTTGCCACACTCAATACACAATTATAAGTTTTATTATCGCCGTCGCACACACAAATTAAGGCTATAATTAACAAACGAACGAACAAACGAACGAGTAACAGCAGCAACAACAACAGCTAAGGCTGAAGACTGCTCTGGCTGATAAGGCCCACAGTGTCGCCGCTGCTAATCATAAAGCAAACAAATTCAATTGCAAAACAGCAAATCACATACAACTTGATACACACACAGCGTATACAACAAATGGGGGCGATAGCAAAAGAAAAAGACCAAAAGGGTTTACAATTACCAAGAATTTCAGCGGCGATAAGCCTGCGCGCATTGAACACAATACGCAGCCGAAGGCGATAAATGCTACGATAAATGCATGGTATGGTATGGTACGGGTATTTACATAAATATTGACAGTAAATCATATATATATATATGTATGTGGACACATACAAAAATAAATAAAAACAAAAGCACAGCTGCGCGAGCGAAGCTTCTGGAGACTTGGGGCAGCGCCTAGTTAATGTTGCTTACCGTTTTTGGCAATGGCGACAGCGGCAGATTGAACAGCGAATATTCGTCGCCGAATATGTTATAACTGTCCAGCGTCATTGGATTTGTATTGTGTGTGCTAATTTGTTGAAATTGTTTATAGAAATGTTCAACTCGCTGTTTCGCGCAACAGGCGAGCAGCAGCGGCAATCGGCGCGCTCTGACGAATGCAAATTCTAGCGAAATTCGCTTTTATTGTTGGTATTATTATCGGTTTATATCGCGCACTTATACTATAGTATAAGCAGCATGCACATCTGTACACACAACTTTAATATGCTGCGAATTAAATATTGTTGTCTGTTTGTTCAGTTCTCAGAATTTGTTTCACACAGTCAAAAGTGCTGCTGTGTGTTTTTACGCGTTTCGCTTCGAATTTGGTTATTTAGTGTAACTTTTAGCGCACTCTTCACTGGCTGTAGTGCTTGGCACGAGCAACTGATTTCAACTAATGCGTCATCATTGTGCCAGCGGCTTTTATACGCCCGCGTTGCTTTGAGTGCTTCGTAGCGCGCTCACAGACCCAAGAGCGCAAAAAATGGTGCAAAAGAGCGCGAGAGCGCGTAACTGAGTGAGTTTTGCAGCAGCAGCAGCGAGCGCTTTAAGCTTTCAGAGCGAGCTCTAACTATGCGCGTGTGTGTGTGTGTGTGTGTGTATTGGGTTTAGCCCAAATAAGAGTGTATGGGTATGTCTTTGACTTGCATTTGGCGTCGCTAGCTCACGCTCATGCTCACGTGTGTGCTTGGGCAGCAGCAGCAGCGACAGCTTCTTGGTCGCCTTACTTATCTTATCGGCAGACAATTAACTTATGACATAAGCAACTAAATTTAGAGACCTTTATGTAGTCTGTAAACTACACACGAAAATTAATAATAACAATGGCTAGCCTCTGTGTGCATTTCGGCGTCGCCAATAGCCGCAATGCTTATCATTGTCACTGGGCTCCAAAAATAAAAATAGGGCCATCGAGCGTTCTCTGGTATACATATCTGCCCCAGGTGACTGCAGGTGTTTGTTTACCGTAGCTGTACTTTTTTTTTTCACTTTTTGCTTATCTATAATAAGTATGACAGTTTTTATAACAAGTATTGATGGGGTTACGACAATGTACGATTGATTATAGCTGTATAGCTTTGCCAAATGTAAATATGCCTGCTCGTAATGGTAAATGGTATAAAAAGCCCGCACTGACCTTGTCTCTGGCACCTACATTAGATTTGTGTATATAAAAGGGTTTGGGTTTGGGTTTGGTTTGTGTGTGAAACTGGAACTGGGCCATGTGACACTGAACATATGTTACTCGTATTTATTTGATTTAGCTTGCCGTTGATTTGCAGGTGTCATTTGGGTTTACTTACCTGCAAAGATAAATAGCAGAGAAATAACAATTATTACAACGACTGCAAGTGGGGCCATGAAAGGTAAAAGTAATTATTTTAGAAATTAAACGATTCATTTGATTAGTTTGTTCAACTCTGGTTTGCGCTTTATCGGTACCCGCAGCTATAATTTGGAACGAAAATAGATGTGCACCGCATTTTAGAGTCAATTAGCATGCGGGCACTGAATTTGCAAAGTGCACTGTGGTGTTGTGGTGGGGGCTTAAGGAGGCGCCCTTATAAGGCAGCCTCTTGTACTCAAGAGTTCTAAGAATAATTACACGTACTACTGGCGATAACAAATTCGAAAGTCGTTCTAAGTTAGTGAAAGTATCATGACTAAACAAATTTCTCAAAAATATATATCAATTGTTATCAAGAGCAGTTTATAATTGAAAAACAGATATGACGCAAATGAAGTTCAGGAAGTTGAAGCTCCCAACTGCCTTATATATCGATCATTAAACCAAGAGTATGAATAACGTATGTATGTACACTTTACGTAGAAATCAAGATAGCCCCACCTGCGACTGATAAGCAGCAGTCGCCTTATTTGCCCAGAAAACGTTTACATCAGTAGTTTAAAATAAATTGAACATTATGCATTTGCTCACGCGCTCAGCGCTACAAATTTCCTGATAGATAAGCCTATTATGCTTAAGATCCGTTACTTGCTTTGGCACTTCCGGTGGTGATTTATAAATGTGGCCAGCACAGTGTGGTAGGCCGAACGACACTTGTTAGATTAGATTACAACCAGTCAACAAAGAAATTAACCTGAATATTCTGCCATTGTTATTGTGTGAGCAATTAGTCAGTCAAAGGTATAACAAAGAAATGTCTATAGAACTCAAGCCCAGTGCGTATTTAATAAAGCTAATTAAAAATCCACTTGGTTGGTGGGTTGGTGCTTAGCACAAAGGCAATGAAACAAATGATAGATTTGTAGCTCAATACTTTTATTTCTATTCATATTTGCAATCATCAATCAAATAAAACTCTTTTACGCATGAGTCAATACAAATCTTGTATTTGTCTGGCGTTGTTCATACATTTAATCGTCGATCCAGTGATGAAATTGTTCTTTTAGTTGGATTACAGTTTCTCAATATGAAGAATCTATGCTGGCCAGGCGATCATTTTCATAGCTTCAATACTTCAATGGGTTTGTTTTTTTACTGTGTTGGCTTCGGTTTGTTTAGGAAGTGAGTCTACTGGTATTCAAAATTTCTCGAAATGCTCGCCGCGACACGTCCGTGGAATGCTTGCACTAAGCGCTTGTACTCGGAGCTGAGGCAGGTTGCGCCCTATATGCTGAAGGCGGTGCAGGGCAAGGCGAAGGAGGCGTTTGTGCTGCAGCGACTGCAGCAGGCGAAGCGGAATCGCTATGGCGAGGACAGCTGGTTTGTGAGCAGCACGCCCACGGCGGAGGTGCTGGGCGTGGCCGACGGCGTGGGCGGCTGGCGTAGGCTGGGCATAGACGCGGGCGCCTTTGCCAGCGAGCTGATGGACTGCTGTGCCAAGCAAACGCAGCGCGGCGACTTTGACGGCCGCAATGTCCAGCAGTTGCTCATAGATGGCTATGGACAGGTGCGCAGCCATGCCAAGGGTGTGCACGGCAGCAGCACGGCCTGCTTGCTGGCCATGAACCGCAGCAATTGCATGCTGCACTCGGCCAATCTGGGGGACAGCGGCTTCCTGGTGGTACGCAATGACAAGGTGATATACAAGTCCGAGGAGCAGCTGCATGACTTTAATACACCGTACCAGCTGACCGCGGCGCCAGCGGAACAGGAGGCGAATGTCTATTGCGATCGCCCCGAATCGGCGGTGATCTCCAAGCTGTCGCTGCATCCCGGCGATCTTGTGATCTTGGCCACCGATGGACTGTTCGACAATGTGCCCGAGAGCATTCTGCTGCAGCTGCTGCGCCGCTTGCCGAGCAACAGAGATGAGCAGCAATTGCAGCAGATCGCCAATCGCGTGGTCGAGGTGGCTAAGGACTTCTCCACTTGCAGCTACTTCCAGTCGCCCTTTGCCATCAAGGCCAAGGCCAGCAATGTGCGCTACGAAGGCGGCGGCAAGCCAGACGACATAACCGTGATCTTAGCCAGCGTGGCGCTCTAAAGCGTTGCCCATGAACACAATTGGCCGCAATTATATTTTACAATTTTAAATAACAATAAAAAAAAAAAGGGAAACGCTTGCCCGTTCTTTTTGAGTTGGGGCTGAGGTGTCGCTAGCGCAAATATTTGGCAGCCTATCAACATACATGCATATATATATATGTATATATATATTTATATATGTATATATATAAAATAACAACGAATACAGTCAATTTAAACTGATAACACTGAATTTCATTCATGTATATAGTTCAAATAACGCACAAAAAACCTGAGCAAAATATGAATGAACAGCAATGTGGCTACGACTACGACAACTGATGACTCATACGCATTTAACCAGAATTCGTGCGCTTGTTTAAGCCAAGTTAGCACAGCTGCGCGCGGGGTGAGGAGTGGGCGTGAGAGGCAGCGAGAGCGAGCTGCTCCGCTACTACGCCGCAGCACGCAAATAACTCAACGTTTCTGCCGAACGCACTCAAAGAGACTCAAAGAGACTCAAAGAGAGTGAGAGAACGAGCGAACGCTAAGAGCAGCATGCAATTACACACACACACACATGCAAATGTAAGCAACGGAAATCCCCAGCATATTTTTACAGCCCAAGAAGCTCCACGTCATGCATCGCCTGGGTGCATATCGTACATAAATATATCTACATACGTAGATACATATGTATATAGTCTCTCCCTTGCTTTAAGTACGTTTATCTCGGCTGCGGCTCTTGGCATTTTTCGCACTTCTCCAAGTGGTTTTGGCGCTTGCGGAATGCTGCGCCTGTTTCTTGGAATTTGGCGTCCATGACGCGCCACTAAATAATCCATTTTCGCACTGGCACGGGCCATAATAATATCATTGCCTTGTTGGGGGTTTTTATTTTGCGATTGCCTGGCGTGTAAATCTTTCACTGCCGTTGCACTTGCCACAGCCACAGCTACAGCGGCTGCCCCCAATTCGAATTTCCAATTTCACAACTGCGATTTCCGCTGGCAAATGCGCATTCAATTCTGTGCCAAATTGGACATTAGCTCAAACTGTCGCCGCACCGGGCTAACCTTTGGCCAAGAGTTCAATAAACGAAAACGAAAATTCCCAGAATCGCTACCAGCACACACCATCAAGGCTAACGGTAGCCTTTGTTCGGAGAACACATACCAAGCATATAATATACAAAACGAAAGTGAAACACGCAACATTTGACATTTGTTGCTGGTTGAAAAATAGTAGCATGACATAATTAACATGGCAAGGCTTTATGTATTAGCATATTGACAAAAGCATAGTTGATATTTACGCTGCGTATACGCAATATACATACATACGTAGCTATTTCTTGACGTTTTCCTCAAGACGTGACGTCAGCTAACGAAATTGCAACCAAATTTGGTAAATCAAAACGAACGCTCATTCGTTATGATTACTTTTATAAAGAGAGAGAGAGAGAGAGAGCGAGAGAAAAAAATAACCGGCTTATCGTAGTCGCAAACATTTGAAGCGTAACTTAGCTTAGTCTACTGACGTCACAAGTTGTTTTTTATAAGCTAAGCTTATGAAATTGAGGCGTATTTATCGAATTTGCAATGTATGCGGACTAACGGAAATGCGAATTAAGCGAACAGAATGATAAAAATTTATTTAGTTCTTGGGGCTTTCCCCAGTTAAAGAGTCAACTTTATTTTAACATTCCTATTTTGTTGTTATTTGCTAAAAAATCTATGGCAATGTCATTTGCTGATTATGATTTTAATACAAGAAATAGACTTGCTGAAGTCTTTTCTTAGGAAATTATAAGCAAAGGCTCCAAGGAACCAGCGTAAGTAAATTCTGATAAATATAGCAATAACAACGTTTGTTATAAACTTAGCACTCCCAAGTTAATACACTCATAAAAATAAAAACTGTAGAAAACGCAACAACAAGAGCTACAATTAAAAGCTTAATTGTATACAAACATATACATACGCATACATACGTATAGATATTTATGTGAATGTGTGTGTGTTTATATATTTATTATTGTTTACTCAAGCGACAGCGTTGGCGACATCGCAGTCGCACTCGCAGTTGCTGCATTGGCACTTTATTATTTATTTTTAGTTGATGCGCGCATTAAATTGCCAATTTCTGTTGTTGGCCGACTAAAATGGCCGGCAATGCGTGCCCTGCTCTTTACAGTTGTTAATATTTAAAAATCGATCGTAAAAAAGGTTATCACCTAGGGGACACTTTAATGCAGCATTGACTTTTAAATGCGTGCATTTGTATATTTATGCTAACAGTCACAGATTTTAAATGCACTCAGCCAACAACATCAATAGCAACACCAACAACAACAACAACAACCAACCAACAAGTTTCAAGTGCAACCCGCTGCCATTTACGGGCTTTTCAGTCGAGACGCATCCAACTTTACAATCTATTAGCAATTTCAAATCTCTGAACAAAAACAACGCGTGAGGCGTTTGGCATTCCACAATAGACTATTGAAATTGCCATGTGATGCCAAGGGGTAACAGCAGCAACAGCAACAACAACAACAACAACAACAACAACAGCAGCAGCAGCAGCTGTGCGACCTTGGCATTGTATTTAATGTTGTTGCGAAATTCATGGCAACATAAATATGTATGCATGTTACTAGCAAAAAAAAAGAGACAAGCACTTGCGACAGGCCTGACAATTTAATAAGCAACAAAAATGTTGCATTAAATTAGTTTGGCCAACACCAAATGGTAATCAAAGCTTAAGATTCAAGTACACTTATCAAAGATCGCAAGGTTTCAGTATTTCTGTATGAAAGTAACTTTTCTAAAAGTGAACAGAAGCTGAAATAGTTGAAAGTCCTTCGGTTTATTTTCTTAAAGATATTGTCCAAGATTTTTAGTTATTCACGCAATTGAAATTCAAATATTCAAACTTCAAAAAATGTATAAAGTTTTTACATTAACTAACAGTTATTTCTCTTAAAACTTGTTCAAATAGAACCTAGAGACTATAGTAAAAACCCATTACGCTTGTGACTAAGCTGCTGCGGGTCAACGTCTTGGCCTTACCGCAAATCTTAGAAGCATTGAGTGCATTTAGGGAAAACCAGAAAAAGCGTGTACCGCACGTGCTGCAAATTGCAATGAAGCGCTGCGATCGTAGACAACAGCACCCACGCCATGCCGCGCCACGTAACAGAGAAACAAGAAAAATGCTGAAAAAGCAAAAAAAAAAAAAAAAGAAAGAAAAGAAAAATAATCAAATGTATGCGACTGGCCGCCCGCCCAACCTTGAAAAGCCGCATGGCGAAATTATCAGAGCTGAGCACAAAATGCGGCGAGTGCAACGCTTGAGTGGCAATATTTGAGCGGCGAGGCGAAAACTTCTCGCATGCGATAAATTCAATTGAAACTTGCTTACGTGTGCGAGAGCATGTGCGTATCTGTGTGACGCGCATCTGTATGTGTGCGCGAGAGCAGAGAGCCAAAGTGAGCGAGAGAGCACGTTAACATTAAAAGGCAAATGTGAAAACAACAACAAAAGTGTAAATTGAAATTCCAAAGATGTCGACAAAATAAATACGATTAAAAAACAAGCCAAAACTGAAACTGAGCAACAGCGACAACAACAACAACAGCAGCAGCCGTAGTGTGGAAAGATACAACAAAAAATGCGCACAATACAATTCGGCGAACAATCGCTGAAAACAACAAAATTAATTTATTTAGTTTTTTTTTTTTTTAAACAAGTTTTTCTGACTTTGAAGCAAGATGTTATTTATAATTCTCATTTTTTCCATTCATTTGCAAAGTAAGGGGAACTCACACAGTGTTCTATGCAGTTGATAGCAAAAACTCTTTCGACCGCCCGCCCGCCCGCTACAATAATTTCAATCATGGGAATACATATGGATGTTTGTATGTGTATAGTACATATTATAAAATAACTTACGATAAGATTACGCGCCGTCGTTGCTGTTGTTGTGATTGTTGCTGTCGTTGTAGATATCGTTGTGGACATGTCGGGCAAAAAGTCCAATTCTTGCGCCGTTGTCATCACCTCATCATCCTCGTCGTCGTCAGGCGTTAAAGTTGTTACCGCCTTGGCTGCTGCTGCTGCTGTTGTTTTTGTTGTTGTTGTTTCTGTTGCGTTGGTTGTCGTTGCTGTTGTTGTTGTTGTTGCTGCAGCAGTTGGTTGTTTTTTTGTTGTACGCTCGACTTTAACTTTCATTGTTAACAAACACTTGACACTTATTCGTACACAATGCACAAAATTACATGTGCGAGCGACTCTCTCTCACTCTCTCTCTCTCTTAATGAATATTGCGCTCTCAGTTTTTGGTTTCCCTCTCTTAGTTTTTGTCTTTATTGCCTGCACTTTTCTTCCAGCTGCCAAATTGTTGCTGCTCTTGTTTGCTGTGCTGAACGTAAAATTTTTGTTTAACAGCAAGCGCAGAATTTTCTAGATTAACATAAACAGTAATAAATGCTCCGCACCCGCAAACACAAACGTAACGTAACGTAATGTTGTCGCTCTTACTGTCGTTTCGCTTTGAACTTTGCACGGCGAATTGAAAGTTTGAAAACGTTTCGCCTCTGAAGCTGTTGAAATATGTCGCAATTTAACAGCTACTTTTTTTGTGACGTTTAAACAGATAAGACACACACACACATACACTTGCAATAGAGTCACAAATACAATGTCGATCACAGTTACAGTTGCCGTCACTGTCACAGTTTGCTTTGGATTTGCCTTTTTTGGATAAGAAAAAACAAAGTAGCTGAGGGGCGAACAATGTTTTTCAATTCTGTTGCGTTTTGCGAGCACTTGTGAACAATAAAATATATATATGTATGCATATGTACGAAGGTAACAACAACAATAATAGTTACAGTAACAATGTCTGTTTGTGCTTAGTGCCTACTTTTGCTTTGCTATGGGGTAAATGGCGGCAGTCTGATAGTAACAGTAACTGAGAGACAAAGAGAGCGATTGAGGAGGGGATTTTCTACGCGGATAGACAGAGACAGAGACTGGGGACGACGACACAGCCGCGTGGCGTTGGCTTTCCGTTGCCGTTGCAGTCGCGTTGCCTTAACAAAAAGCGAAAAATAACTGAGCTAGTAGCTCCCAACCAGCCCGCCATCATCATCCGCATACGCTCGCGTGACGTTTTGGCCATTGCCAGACACACACATAGATACGCGTGTAGAAACTCTCACGCATACATAAGCAACCTTATGCTGGAAACTCAAACTATACCAGGGCTGGCAAAAGATCAATCGAACCAGTTTTGCGGCGTTAACATTATTTTATAGAAACAAAGCAAGTTTATTTGCCTTTTTGAATTGATTTTAAGCATGTGTATGTTAACTGTTATAATAACAGATTGAGTGTCAACTTGAATTTATAATATATGTTCAATAAATATATTGTTTAGCAATAAATAAATTGAAAATTATTTTGTTCAAGCATGCATGTACTGTTGTCAGCAATACTAACTCAATAAAATACAAAATAAAATTAATATTTCATCATTTTAAGCAATCAATTCACAACTGATTCCAATTTCAATAACAAGTTCCACGTTCACTGCGAATCGACCCTGATAAATGACTGCGCACAATGACTGTCAGAATATAGAAATAAAAGGCAGATGGTAAAGAGAGCGAGAGAGAGAGAGAGAGAGAGAGCCGCTCTCACGCTTGCACACATGCAAGCAGGCAGCTGAGATACAGATGCATATGCACATGTATATGTGAAACGCTCTATGGACTGATAATTTTATCGCATGCGATATAGCATTGTGAGTTGAGCTGCTTCTTGCGTACGCTCTCGCTCATTTACTCAGTGCAAAGAGTGAAATTGAATGCTCAACTGGTTTGAACTCAAAACTGTGAATTTGGCGCGCAGCTCGTTTGTTGACATTTTCTACATGGCCGCGTTTTGTTTTGGTTTCATTGCCACTCAATGTTGTCTCCATTCGCACTCTCTTTCAAAGTGTAATTCTCTTGCCCTCTCTCTCTCTCTCTCAATGTCTGTGCACACATTAAGTATGCCAAACTGGCGGTCCGACGACCCACGCACCTCACTCAAGCGCTGAGATGACGATGACTCATCGGGGTTTCTACACACGGACACGGATATACAGCACACACACATACAAGCGCATAGACAGATTTGTATAGGTATGGCCTGGCTCCCCCGCGTGGAATTCAGCCACATTGCTACCAACAGGTTCCATGCAATCAGTTTGTATTTTTCTTTTTTACGTTTACGCTTACGTTTATATGTATGTATCTTTCAGATACTTTGACGCGTGCTAAATGCGCCTATTAGTTGAACTGAAGCCATTAGGCAGAGTCATCGAGAGCGACACAGGTAGCCAAAGGTAAGTGCTCACCGCCAGGACTGCACCAGATAAGCCAGTCTGAGTGCAATGCTGTCGGCGTCAGTGCCACTTCCAATTGTCTGACTTTTAACGCACACAATTAGATAACCAAAGGCAAACGCAGACATTAGGACAGACAGACAGACAGACAGACAACAATAATTACACGTAGAAAGCAGCAATATGCAGCATCAAGGACGTCTTTCGAGGGTTGATTGCCTGCATGGTCCAATCGATGACCTCAAGCACAATATTCTAACCTAATCTACATATGTATGTGGGTTTCTGTAAATTCGCACACAGTGAATTCTATGGAAATGTATCGCAATTTATTGTTGCTTTTAAAGCAACATTTTAGATAAAAATACTCAGCTATGAAAGGAAGTTCTCTTTAGTTATTTTGTATTTGAAATTCTTGGAAACCTACTGCAATTTCCTTAACAAAAATAAGCTGTTCGGACACTGTTATCTGCTGTAAGCTCAAAAAATAATAATATTATATTTATTGCAAGTAGCATTTTAATTTGAATTATTTAATGCTAGAAAGATTGAGTGCAGCAGTTGATATTTTCTGTTTTACCTTACGCACCTTACGAGAAAGCTTTTAAAATGTAAAAGTTAATACAAATTAAGCAATACTTATTAATTTATCTTTTCAATTTTCAATTTATGAATAGTCATGGCATAACGTCACGGGTTTGCTTCCGAGTTTATCAGTTTAGTCTCATCATTTTCTACGAAACCCGTAGAAATTTCTTGGAAGCAAATTCTCCGTCAGACCTAAAGGTATTTCCGAATTAATTACAGATAAGCAATGATCCGTACAATCTTATATAACCTAAAAATATGCTATAGAATCTAATAAGATATACTACATATGTCTATACTATACAGTCCAATGACTAATCAGCTATTTCCGATTTGAATTAATGCATGCGTCATTGCTCCAAGAGGAGAAAACTTTTGTAAGTGCAACTGAAAGTGTGAATTAGCTGTTGATTTACTCAGCTCTAATCGCCAAATGTGTTTCATGGACAAATGGGGCATGCTTTGGGACTGCTTGGCACTTTCGCAGCTATTAAACGAGTTTTGTATTTAAAATTAAAACTTCATTTGAAGACCTTGAGCAAAGCAAAGCAGCTGATATTTAGCTAATGGGCGTTGGTAACGTGAAAGAGGCGTGGCTGTCGACTATTTTGCAACACTTTAAAACGCAATAAATGATTAACAAATTTAATGGCTTTGTTGTAGAATCGTTGGCCAGCCGCAGCAAGAATTAAATACAAAGAGTAAAAACTTTAAATGTGACGCTCATTAAAATTAAGCATACGAAATAATAACAAGCAACAACAACAATAACAACAACAGTTAAACGACTGCAATTTAAAAACTGTTCATTTAGAGTGCTTAATTGTATTTGTAATAATTAACAGCACTAACAAAAAGTAGAAACAACAACAAAAACAGCAGCAGCAACACTAACAGTAGCAATAACAATGCAAAGTTCAAGGACCAGTGACAGGCGATGGCGCCTCGCTTAACAACAAAGATTTGATTAAGTTCATACAAACAAAAAGCGGAACATTTATTATTCTAAATAGTATACTGTCTACTTGAACATGTGTTTTTGGGTAAAACGATCATTAATTGTTTTATTAAGAAATAGCAAATAAATAATTGCACTTAAATCACAGGTTTTTGTATTGCTTAGTTATCTTTAAGAATCATGAATCTCTCACTTTACTAACTGTTTCTTTCGTTAAAATTTCAGTACATTTTAACTAGTTGAAGACGAAACAAAAGACGCGTATAAGCTAAAGTGAAAAGTTACTTAAATATGGGCATGTCTGTGGTTTATTTGAGCTTGGCATTTCCGTTACGTTCCGATTTTTTGTTTTGTTTCACAACTCTCCACTTCCTGGCCTGGAAGGTTGGCCAAATCGCCTGGCCGACTGTACGAGCGCTTCGTGACTTTGCACTTGGCATCTTATCTTAGCAGGGCATGTGCCGTCATAGCCATTACTGTTGTTATTGGTGCAACAATGCTTGCGATAAGAGTTGAAACAGTGCGACTTTTGAAACTTGCGATGACGTTATAAATAAGCTGTTTGTTGAGAGCATTAAACCTAACTCGTTGTATTTATTTTTTAACTGTCTGCGAGCTTAATTTAACATTTATTTGTGTACATAAATTTTTATATTTTGTGTATTAACTGGCTTTGTTGCTTCCCCCAGTTACAGTTTGATAAGTTGAAACAAATTAAATTAAGTTGAAATTTGTTCGAGTGGGGAGCGGCTTTCCCACGACACACACACACACACACACACACACACACATACACATATGCAGTATAAGTATTTGCCAAGTAAATATGTAGATTTATTTATCAACAGATAATCGATATTTGGCGACGCACTTGGAGCACGTTGCGTATGCGCAATGTATTATGCGTATTACGTATACGCCGCATAAGCCTTACTGACAATTTGCTTAGCATTATGAGAAATAAGACGCAATTCAAGATGCACACACATGAACACACACATATATAGTGAGACTAACTCCACCTTCGCATTTGGCAGGCACCGCCCATTAAACCGCAAAATGAAAGGCGGCAACAAATCAGAAAACGCTTGGAGAAAGAGAAGCGTTGCGAGCATAAAGCGAGATAGACAGATGCAATGTATACATAGATATTAACTCACGTGTTGCTGCTGATGATGATGATGTTGTTGTTGTTGTTGTTGTTGTTGTGTTGCTGCATCCAATTGCCCGCCAATTCCCAAAGTAACACCGTATTTATTTTCTATATTTGTACGCAACACTTGCGCTGGTGTTGTGTCCTGTAGGAGTTGCGTTGGACGCTGCGCTGGCGCCAGGAATTGCTGTTGGTGCTGCACTTGTTGCTGTTGCTGCTGCTGCTGCTGCTGTTGCTGCAGTGTGGCGTAATAGCAGCTGTTAGATGGCACTGTTGTTGCTGGCGTTAGCTGCTGTTGTCTGTAGTTGATGTACGCGTGTTCCATGTAAGGTTGTTGCTGCTGTTGTTGTTGTTGGTGCTGCAACAAGTGCTGATTGTAATTGACATTCATGCTGTTGTTGTTGTCATTGTGACGCTGCTGTTGATGCTGCTGCTCCTTATTGCTCTCCACAATCCACAAAGCAGCGCGTTGCTGTTGCTCTCGTTGCAGTTGCAATGCAATATCATTGTTGGTGTTGTTGTTGTTATTATTATTATTGGTCCAAACAGCATAATTAACGCGTAAATTGTGCTGCTGCTGTTGATGCAGCATTTGCAGCTGTTGCTGTTGTTGTTGTTGCTGCTGCTGCTGCTGCAGATTGTTGTTACTGCTGCTGCTGTTGTGCATTTTGTTGGCTTTTAAGGCAATCATCAACAACAATTCAACAAATTGTTGACGTTTATCACAAAAATTGTTATAATTTTTATATCGCTGCTCTCTTTTTTTGTTTCTTTGCGGGGGTTTCTTCTTAATGTGTAGCTTTGTGATTTTTATTTTAAATTTCACTTGTGTTGCTTGTTGTAAATTTTAATATTTAATTTTTGGTACTTTTTGGGCTGTGATATTAGATAATTTAAAAAATTATTTTAAAATTTGGCAAACATTTCCTGCAGGCTTTATCTTTATCTTTACATGCATATATCTGAATGAGAAATGAAAAAGTTGCTGTCGATGAGTCAACTTTTCACTCGACTTTCTTCTTGCTTTACACTTCACTTATGTACATATATAATATGCTATATATTTTAGTTTGATATTTATTCAACGCGTTTGTTTTTTTTTATTTCATTTCAATTCGCCCATGCCAATGTTGCTTGTTTCGGTTTTGTGCAATTGTTTGTCCAGGCAAGGTAATTTGCATATACTTATGTATTTACATATGCAACACTCCCACTGTCACCCCCTGAGCACTACTTAAGCAGCTGGCTAAAATCACACACACACGTGTCCGACGAGTGGCAACGTACGAACCGACGGACCGGACTGACCGACCGACCGCGCGACCAATTGTAATGGTAACGAAAATCGAGTAGCGGTAAACGGCGCGTAAACAAACACCAAAAGCAAATAAACGACAGGGCGAAGCAACTGCAACTACAACTGCAACTGCAACTGCTAAATGAACATCAATTGCTAAAGAACGTGCATGTATATTTCTAGTTTTATTTGCTTTTTTTACGGCTCCTCTGCGCGCACGGATTAAATTACGTGATTCTTTGCCACATATATATACACACTCACACACACGAACAAGACGATCGCGATTGCAGGCGCAGGCACAAACACAGATACAGATTTGTTTATTATTTTTAATAAGTTTCCAATTTTACTTAATAATATTTTATTATTGCCGCATGTTTTGCACTTCGTTTGGCTTTGCTTATTTTGTTGCTGTTGCTTTTGACTTAGATTTTGTTCGCGTCTCCTTCTGCGACTTCCACACGGCAGCAAGGCACAAATTGTATTAAAACACAAAATGAAAATCGAATTTTGATAAACCTGCGCTCAGCCAGGCAGGCAAACACGAACGCGTTCTCGTTCGCGTACGCGATCGTTTCAATTCGTGTGTGTGTTTTTTTTTAGCTTAGCTGGTTCTGGGCTTAAAAGTTTTTGGGCTGCGATCAGGCTAAAAACACGAGCAAAAATTGTCAAAAATGCACAAGCCAAAAAAAAAAAAGTACAATAACAAAATACACAAGTCGCGTTTTATTGCTCTTTTGGTTGTTATTGTTGTTGCTGCTGTTTTTATTGTGACTAATCGCGTTTGGTGGTCGCTCGCGTTAACGTCCAGCAAATGTGGCAAACACCTTTATTCTGGCGCCAATTCTCCAATTGACTTTTAATACAAGGGCTTTTAGTTGGAATTATATTTATTAAAGGTTTTATTAAAGGGTTAGTAGGCGCACCGAGTCAATTTACGTTCTGCGCTCCGTTCCGTTTCGTTTAGTTCCGTACGCTTTGGCGGCTCATAGATCACTCACAGCACAGCGCGATTGCTGTTGTCGTCTTCTTGGCTGCCGCGCTTTGGCGGCAATGACTAATGCAGTAGGCAGGCAGGCAGACCCGCTGTATGTATGTATGTGTGTGTGTGTGTGTGTGTGTGTATGTATGTGTATGTGTATGTGTATGTGTATGTCTATGTAGCTCCAACTACAAAAACCATATGTAGAAGAGCACCGGCAAAGTAGCAACAACAAGTGCGGGAGCCCTGCCAATAGTTGAAATGTTTATAATTTATTTATTTTTTGCCAGTATTTTTTTTTTTTTGTTCAATCTATGCAGCAACAATACAAGCATATAATAATGCTTGTGTATGTAAAGTATGCGCGACGTGCCCACTTTTTGATCAACAATCAGAGCAAGTTTTTGCTTATTGCCGTTGTTGTTGTATAAATGCATTTTTAATAAGTTGTTGTATTGTTTTTGTGATCGCAGCGACACCTTGCGTCGCCTCAAATGCAAATGATCCTGACAGAAACACAGACAAAAGCATTTTCGCTCTCTGCTCCTACACCTACAAGCGAACTCTCTTCTCTCTCATTTCTTACTTACATTCACACGCTCACTCTCGCTCTCACACATACATACATACGTATTTACAAACATAGGCAGACAGAAAACGTTCAGAATTTTTGCCAAACTGCTGCCATGCCGTCGCCTCTCTACGCTTTTTACCTGGACAAATGTTAATTGAAGAATTTATTATTGTGCTATTGTTGTTGTTATTGCTGTTGTATTTATGGCTGGCGCTGGCCTGGCCCTGGTGACGACGGTCGGTTCTTTTTGCTTTGCCTGAAATTGTATTTGTATTTGTCGCGTTTAATTATGACAGCGGCGCGACGCAGCAGCAGCAGCAACAGCAACAGGCGATCATTGACTTTACGTCGCCGCGTCGCTGCCTCTGGCATTGTAAGCTTTTTAATTTTGTTTTACATTTTGTCGGTTGGCCTTCTAGGTTTCCCGTTGCAGTTAATAGAGGACTCTTAGGCGTTTTAATTGTAATAATTGTAGCTAATAAAATTGCAGTAACATATTCCCGTGTGCCATTCCCTAAAAATCACAATTCTGAGCTTTGCCATGCGTTGACATGTTAATGACATTTTTATAATGCGTTGCAAAAACAACAACGAAGGCGGATGCAGCATTTCGTTTTATAAATGGAGCAGAGTGCAAGAGGGAGCGGCGAGGATTTGCCAACAACAAATTATTTTTGTTGTTCTCGTTGTTTTGTCGACAAAGGGTGCGGTCGCGGTTCACGAAATAATGCATTTACATATTTCCATTGACTTTTGGGAGATTTAAGCGCATTTTTGATATACGAGCTTTAATTGTTGTTGTTGTTGTTGTTGTATGTACATACATATGTATATTTGCGTTAATAATAAACATATCTATATACAGATGCATATGTGTGTGTGTGTGGAGCATACGCTTGCTGCTGGCTGTTGTCTGAATATGGTAACGAGTACAGTGAACTCGACAAAAAAGCGTGCGATAAAAATCGTTTGATATAAATTTTATTGGCCCGGCTAAAATGTTTGGAAGCCGATGACGCGATCGGCGCGCACAAGGAAAGCAAAAGCTCTAACTTTATAGAGCATACATATACATATATGCGTATGTATTTACTCATGTAGTATGTATGAACGCCAAATGTATTGGTAAATTAACGAATTTGCAGAACCAAAACAAAAGCCTCAAACATGCGAAAGAACAGAAGTTGCCGTTGTTCCCGAGAGCATTGAGTAAAAGAAGCAGAGGCTGTGGTTGTTGTTTTGTTGATGTTGTGGTTGTCACTTGCCTTGGCCTAATTTCATTTAGTCTCCACTTGCAACTTTTTGCAGAGTTAAGTTCTGTTGATGGTGGCCAGCTAAGGCACTTGCGGACATTATTTTGCATACTATAGTGTTGGAGGCGTTTGGAGTCGATTTTCGTTGTAATATCGTTGCTAGATCTTTCCCGTTGTTTCTTCGTTTTTATTTTTATTAGCACGTTTCGCTTTTATGATCGTAGCGTGATTTCTGCTTGCCTTTTGTTGTTGCCACTTTACTGCGTCGCAGATTTTATTATAGTGCTCTTGTTGGGTTTCGGCAACAGGTGTGGCCCCCACACATAGCCCTGTGCATTGAACTCTATAGCCCAAACACATACATATGTATATGTATATGTTTATATATATATATATATATATATATATGAGTGTTTGTGTGCTCGTCTCCAGACGTCATGGGAATGACGTGTTCGACATCCTTATCGACTAACAACAACAACACCAGCCATGACGTTTATTCTATTTCCCCTTTGAATATTGTGATAAGCGAGCGCTGACTCATTGCAGCGCTTTTTACTCATAGTTGTTTTGCTTTCTAACCTACATTAAGTATCGACGTTCGTTTGAATTTTGTATGCGCAACTCGCTCAATACCTTTGCTATCAAGCGCGTGCTCTTGCTCTCGCCCTCGCTGTCTTTCCCCCGCTCTCTTTCGATGCTGGCTGTGTTCTGCTACCGGACCTAGGTCTACAAACAAGTATGTGCACCCACTAACCAATTCTTATTTTTCACTTTGCTTATGACATTTTGTAAGAATTGGGCAAAAAAAAGTAAGTAGCTTATTTAGTGCCACAAAGTTGATCAAAATCCGTCGCATGAGACGATCACATTTAGCAACAAATCAACACAAAGAAAATTTAAACATATACAAATATTAAGTTTTAATATTCAACGATTTTTTCCAAAGCCGAGATGTACATATATTAAACGCTAACACTTTGGAAACTTCAAAAATAAACCAAATTGAACTGAGCGCAATTTTTTACTTTCCTTAGTCCCTAAACTCTATGAAAAAAGCTCTATTTCTATTACATATATATATTTTTGTAAAACATACAATCTTCTAACCAACGATTTAATCATTGTTTATTAAATAAATATTATTATATTATTTTCCTTGAAAAGATAAGTTTTAGTTTTTTTGTTTATCGCATAGTTTTGATTTATGTGTTATATTTTTAGAGTATTTACATCGTTTTTATTGATTTTATTTGAAATTAATTACACGCAAATTGCACCTAGTATTTACTTATTATATGTTAACTCAATTAGCTTAAAGGGCTTATGTTTCGGACCCAATTGCAGGTGAGGAACAATTGGATAAATTCTAGATCAAACATATACCGAATGATACCAAACTTCAGTTGCATATTTACAATATGAAAATCAAAAATCTTTATACGCTACTACTAGTTCATACCTTGGTATGGGTTATATTTTCTCGGGCTTGCAAGGCCGAAGAATTCAGAGCGTGGCGGATTGGATATGAAGGGCTCGGTACCATACATGAACAATTGGGGCAAAAACACTTTCCCAAAGTAATATATAGCGATTACAAATCAAATGTTAGCTACTCTATACGATCACGGACGTTTCAATATGGAATGACTCCCGTACATAAAATATCTCATTGTATTTTAGACAACCTCTTTAGGAAAGACCCCACCATCCCAAAAGGTAAGTATTCCAATAGTAATTAAATTAAGAGCCCATAAATATGTCTAATTTGTAGGATACATTAGTACTAAGCTCAACAGCACGCTAGTATTGGGCCCTAGGTATGAGCAAAACGATTGGAAATACGTATTAAGGCATTATTGGTTTCTTTTATTATGGGTGTTTCTTTTGCTCTTGCTTATAATAGCAATACCCTTTTTCGGGTAAGGTAATATTTAAGGCATTGTATTAATATATACTAACTGGATTTAAATAACGCATAGCGTAATCTATTGTTGCTTCTGTTGTTGCCGTTGCAATCAGATTTGTGCACCTTGCATACATCAAATGAGCTTTAAGCAGCGCCTGTGTTGCAACATAGCACTAATTATTCTAACAGTATTGCTTTTGTAAGTACAAGCAATTAAATATGAGTTCATATATGTATACTAGCTCGATTAAAAAACAGTATTGCATGGATTATAGCTTTGCTAAATGTTAAGCTTATAGAACGCGGTTTACGGGATTCTAGTTTAACGCTCGAATATGGCAGCTTGGATACGTGCAACTTTCTGAAGGATGTCACCAGCCATATAGATCATTTACTTATTACAAATTATGAGGAGTTGAGAGAACATTTATACGAGCAGCTCATGGGTAAAGTATGCAGTTCATGTATAAATTTCAAGTATGTAGAACATTCCATTTACTTTTAGAGGCATCAAAACATATTTTATTGGATCTGGTAGATGTTTCTGGTCTCAACTCATTGGAGAAACTTTTAGAAATATTAGAAAATATACCAAGGGCGCTTCAATTAATGATTCAACTTGATGTTGTTGAAAAGGAGTTGCGCTTTTATGAAGCACAGTTTCGAGACAGTAAGTAAATTAGCCCATAGATAGATAAATATATTAATTGTTAACAACAAAAAATTAAAGATATTCGTGGATTTAAAAGGGATTTAATATTTTACATGGGAACAGTTTGTGAGTACCCTCCTTGTTGGGCTTTCTTAAAAAGGGAGAATGTACCCATGCTTGGTACCTCCAAGTGTCTACATCTTGACAAGGTAAGTTCTAATCTGAGTTTAGCATAAGTATGCTCTATTTTGCACAATTTAGGTGCCGAATACAACAGTTTATGTGGAGGCAATAAGAAAAATCATTAAAGACAAGTTAGTTGAAATACCCAAAGCAGGGGTTGTGCGGTTAAGTTCTATGAAAAAATTGATTGACCAAGCCATGAAGCCTATTATACCGCCTATAGAAGACAAGCTTAGAAAAGGAACCCACTCCTTTCGCTATGAGGCGGAGATGATAAATAACTTTATTAATGCTGTAATCAGTCAAATACATTTTAATGCATTGCGCACCGCAAAAGGATTCGACGATGTAAACGAAAGGCTCGGGAAAAACCGATCATTGGTGAATGGAATTACGTGCTTATTGCTGTTACTGGTAAGAAGTGCGGTACTACACGCATAAACAAAAACATTTTCGCATATTTTTCTTCAGCTACTCATTCTACTAATTTGTGCGCTTGTGCACGGCATCTGTGTACGGCGTAGCAGCAATGGGTATAATTTGCTTGTAGCGTAAGTTTACGCATGCAATCAATTCGGAACAATAATTAATCCAAAACTAATTTTAGCGTAATCTTAATCGCTTTAACAGTACTCTCGTTCCTACTGCTCGTTGGACTGTTTTATTTTGTTTTAGGATTGATTACATACCAAGGGGTCTGTGCGCCGCTACGCGATGGCCGCAATAGCTCAATATTTAAGCAGTTAGATTCTGAAATTGATCTTCGACATTATTTGCCAGATGAAAGCCAAATCGAGCCCAAAGTAGCGCAGGAACAGGATTTCCTGGTGCATCCCGAAGTTGCTATGTCCTTGAGGCAGTCAAAGACTGATGCAGACGATCCACAACCATTGCGGGTATCAAAGACAATTGAAGCGTGCACGGCTGACCAAACGATCTTTGATCTGTTGCGTGAGAGCGGCATATATGATATAAAGAGAATCAGGCGAATCAATGTCACATGGGATGGTGCGGAGCATGAGACAGGCAAGCATATATTTCATCAGGATTTATCTAAGCTCGATATTTTGACGGATGATGAGGTTGTTAAGCTTAATGAAATAATTAAAGGCAACCTATCAAGCTACAATGGTGCATTATATAGAGAAAACATATGCAAGGAAATTTCCGATAAAAATATGAGAACTTTTGCGTACGCACTTGTCAATGATAACATTAATAAATGGAAGAGCACTTACGGAGGCCACAATCGAACTCGAGAATATTACTTTTACGTTAATACATGGAAAACACATTTAGACGGTTTTCAGCTTGATAAATTGTCTACAACGATATCAGCTCTCATTGATAAAACACTCAGTCTAGTCGATAAAATCGATAAGATTCTTGGGTTTAACAAGCAAAGTGTTGGTGAATCTGTGCGTATTTTAGTAAATGCCATCGAACGCTCGGAAGAGTTTATAAAAGCAAACGGTAAGGCCTACATAAATACACTCGGCGAAAACTTCACTAGCGTCATCGAAGATGAAATACAGTTGTATATGGATAGAGTAATTCTCAAAGTCAATACAAACGTTGGACACTGCGGCCCAATATCTTATGTTTACAACCGTGGAGTTGACTACGTTTGCCATCACCTTGTCGATCCCGTTGTGAGTGTATATCAATCAAGAAGCCAAATAAAATTATATTTTTTTCCATATGCAGAATGGTTTCTGGTTGGCTGTGCTGTTTGCCGGGTTTCTGCTCATGCCTATTATTTATGTTGCCCATAGACTACGTTGCTCATACAAGGTACTAACGATCTACCTGCCGACAAGTACATATCTTGGGTGAGTGACACTACTAAAGTCAGTTTCACTGTATTGCTAATAGATGCCTTGCACTCAGCTGTCCCATTTGCACTGGCGCACCCTATGTTGTTCCTCCAGTAGTCGTCTGCTCAGATGGACAACAGGAAAACTGCGATTGCGAGAACATGGAAGCAAAAAAGAGACTGAAAAAAGACTGAAGATTGTGAAAGTGAAGCTCATAATTTAGGTTGATATTACAGTGCATTATTGTCAAGGTAGCAAAACGTCCTTTATTGTCGGCTTAGTGTATTTCATAATTAATCTTATATTATATATATTTTCCCTAAGACTATTTTTAGTGAAATAGTTTGGGAAACAACTATATGGACAGCTGAGCTGCGGCTTGTAATTGACCCACTATGTAACTATGTAATATGCGCGAGATGCGGGTGTTCAAAGATGCAGGGGCCATGAGGCATGAACTTTAGGCAGCCAACGCGTGCACGTGTGCACCAAGCACAGTCAGCTAGCCAAGCCCCAGCTGAGCTTAAGCAACAATTGTCAGCTACTCTAGTTAAAACCTGTTTACAGGCGCTGCACTTCCCTGTACCCAAAGCCATCCCGCAACCCAAACCCTGCGCTCGCCACCGGTGCTGTCTGCGCGATTTCATTCATTGGCAACGCTGTTGCTCGCAGAGCCCAGTTGTAAACGTTGCTCGGCTTAAGATGTTTTTTGGCGCTCGTGCCACAGTTGGCACAATGTTGTTGTGGCCACAATGTGGCAACAACAACATGCAGGCTGCAGCAACAGCAGCGTTGTAATGACCACGCGACGCATGAGTCATTGTAGCTCGATCTCGCTCTTGCGCTCGCTCATTTCTTTTTTTTTTTTTTGGTCTATATTGGGTTTAATATAATATGCTTCACGCATGTGCTGAAAACTTGCTTGGCCGTCAATTTAATGCTTATCGCTTGCGGTTTTACGTATTGCGTGGATTTTTCTATTTAAGCTCAACTTGTTCTCTCTCTCTCTCACTCTCTCTCTCTCTCTCTCTCTCTCTCTTTCTATCTCTTGCCCGGCTGGCCAACTTGGCCCATTGTGCGATATCACGCTTGGCATATATTTATTTACCTATATGTACATGCATATGTGTTTAAATTATTTATTTAAGGGGTTTGTCCATTTAACGACAATTGTACCTTTTGTATCTTTATAAATAAATATTCTCATTTGCTAGTCTCTTTGCATATTTACACAAGCAAAACGGAAACACTACATTTTGTCGCATATATAAGCTAAATGCGTATCTTATTGGGAAAGCCCACGATGAGCCATGCTTTTGCTAAGATAATTCAAATTGTGTACTCTTTAAAATAATTATGGACTGTACAGTTAAGTTTGTTTCGTATATTAAATAAAAATAACAATTTTTCTTACCAAAACAGATCAACGAATTTCGATTAATAGATATTTTATGACTCTTAATAAATATCAAAGTTTTCAAAAAGATGGTCAGTCTTAAACTTAATTAAATCAATTGATAAACACACATTACGGTTTTAATTGTCTTATCTGGAAAAGCCTTTTTCGAAAAAACAAATCTTTAACTACATTTTACACACTTTTTCACTAATTTCACTATGTTTATTATCCCTTTTCTTAAAGTGTCGTAATTGCTATTTTCGTCTCTACTTGCAGTTTTTATCATATTCTTTTAAAAGCAGCCTGCTGACGTGAGCGCCTACAGAAAACAAAAAAAAAAGAACGGAAGCAAATAATAAAAGCTGTTGTCATTTGAAATAGCTTAGTTATTTGCCACACGTCAAGCCTGCAACACAATCTTAATTTATACTGCAAAAATTGTAATCGTCAAGGTCAGCCAGAGAGAGACCATGAAGTTTATAAAGAACACAGCTTGAAATAAGTAAGCTCCAATGACAATAAACACTAAAACTAAAGTTTCACAGTGCCAAAGCTATAGTAATGGGTAGGAACAGTGCTGGGGACCGCTCCTACAAGCATTAGCATTTGAGCAATGCAAGCTGCGGCTAATTTGAAATTTTAAACAATTTTTGCAACAACAAAAGATGCCGAAAACAAATGCAAAGCCAAAGGCGACAGCACGTTGCGCTTTGATTGAATTGAATGCGAGACGTTAACGCTAAAACTGACAAAGTACTTGCAAAATAATTGTAAAAAACTTCAAAAAAATATATCACGCTACTAGATGCTCTGTAAATTGTTATAAATTATTGCATACTTTTCGGCAAACAGCTTGTGCTTAAATTTAAAAAATTATTTATTTGGTACTTATTTATAATTATATATTTTGCTATATATGCTTTGGCTAACAGCCTTAAGTGCTGAGTATGCGTGCACAAAAATGCAATCCACACACTTGAGCTTTGTTGATTTAACAACAATAGCAATAGCAATAGCAATAGCAATAGCAATAGCAATAGCAACAGCAACAGCAAATGGCATTTAATATATTTTGTGCACACTTAAAGCGAGAAATTTTTTATGTGAATTTTCGTGCATTTGCTTGATTTGCCGCACACCTGCGTGCCCAATCGCCCGCATCAGTGACAAAAACTTATTTCAAGTTTAATAAGCGCAAAATGGGTGGCATTTTGATTTGACGCTTGCATTGCCCGCAGCTGGGTGGGTGCTGAGAAGGTAAGATTACCATAATGATCTCAATATTTGTACAGCTTTATCACGACTTACTATTATAATTATACGATTACGACAGCATCAGCAGCACTTTGCTTTAATTCTGGCGCACAATTAGACACGCGATCTCTCTTTCTGCTGGTGCTGGTGCTGGTGGTGGTGGTGGTGGTAAGGCAGGGCGTATGAGTAATGCAACTACTACATTGTTAATGCTGTCTCCATCGCCCTCCCGCCGTTTGCAGTCGCTGCATCGTGTCTTATATCTGTTCATAGCAATGACTTACGCTACTATAAATATATACCATACACTCCATTTCAAGACATTTCAGTTTTGCGCTATATTAAACTATTTGGGGTCTGTTCAACAGCTCGCGAAGCGCAGCACTAGTGTACAAGTATAATCAGTAATTGACTCATGACAAGGGCAGGCTCAACATTCATGTGAAGCAATCGATTGCAAAATGAGCGCGTGAGAAAACCAGGCGATGCGAATTGGTGTGCTATACTTAGTTAGTGCGCGGCTTAGTCCATTCTAAAAATAAATAAAAGGAGTTCCGCAAATAGAACGCGGCAGCGTCAAAACGTGGGCCCATGCATCTTTATCCTCAAAATGTTAGCCTTTGTAAGAAATATGCGACTGTATATCGAACTATAAAAATAAAACTGGGCTGCGTTCCTTTAAATGATGTAAAAAATTCGGAAATTATTCTAAAATATACTGACCAGTATGTAAAAGTTAAATTACATCCTGGCTACGAAACATAAATCATAGAAGGATGAATATCAGTGCTTTGATTTGATGTTTTTTTTATATTGATTAACTTTGTTCAAGCAACTTTTTACCTTACATTTTTAATTACTTACTTTTGTTCAAAACACCTTCTTTTTTCCTTTAATTTTTAATGAAAACACAATCATTTACAATTGTTTTAAATTTTTCGAAATTTATTTTTTACTGCTGGTTAGTACTAAATAATCATAATTTGTTATATTTAATACAGTTAATTTTGTTTTAAATTTCACTTGTAATTAATTTTTTGCAGTCTTAAAAATTTTTCTAAACAATATTTTCTCATATTTTAGTTTAATAAATTTTCTTCTATAATTATTATAAGTTGTTGCTCTGGAAAATTGGATTTTCTAGAAATACTATTAAAATGAATGTCACAAATATCTAGGACTAGATAAATTGCTAGATAAAATGTATTCCAATCCGAATATAACTCAGATGACAACAATCAGATTTTTTTAAAATGTAACATTTTTTACTCTTTTTTTTTTAATATTTATTTTGTTTATTTCGGTTATTGTGACTTGGGCTTTCAAAAATATATATATGGAAAAATTGTACACTGATATTGAGGTATTGGAAAAAATCGGCGTATATGTATATGTCATTATATATGTTTCTTATGTACAGCCTAAGTATATGTATAAGTAATGTGTTATGTAACTTGACATCCAAAAAAGGCTTTCGCTTGGTGCTGTTAATGGGAAAAATGTACATTTAAAAATTGTTTACCACAAAAAATTTGTCTATCAATTCATTAGATAGCTGAGTTTCTTGTGGGTTTTTGGTAATTCTGTTCCTATATCGCAACATAGGAAATAACAGGTGCATTCTTTTACTACGTACAATTTTTAATACGAAAAGCTTAAAAATTATTTCGTTTTATAATTGCTTGCTATGGAATTCTCTTCAGTTGTTGCTATTTATTTTCATTTAATTTATTATGTACTATATAAAAATACAATATACATATATTTATTAAAATTCACAATTTTATAGTTTTGCGTTTTCAGCACAAACACGTGTTTACAAACTGTTTACAGCGATCCAGAAAGTTATATTGGAAATACTAATTAGCGAAAATGACTGAATGATTAAGACATTTCACAACATACAACATACACGTGAACACCAATGAATAGTATACCGAAATGGAATTAGATTTGAAAACACACATACTCATGCACATAAATATACAATGAGTTGAAATGGTTTGATATTGACAGATACAAGGACTTTGAGCAGAAAAAAAGAATATAATAGACAAGTGTATGATTCATTTCATTAAGCAAGCTTTTAGCACAAAATATTGATTT
Source organism: Drosophila busckii (assembly GCF_011750605.1). NCBI lineage: Eukaryota > Metazoa > Arthropoda > Insecta > Diptera > Drosophilidae > Drosophila > Drosophila busckii. The sequence goes on along the minus strand of NC_046607.1, from coordinate 520,119 downwards.
GTATCTGTTGGAATAATATTTGTATCAGTGACATTCAGACATTAGCTATGACACTGGCTCACTTCAGTACAAATTTTAAATAAATTACTATCTAATTGATGGTATTTAGTTAGTCTGCGTTGTCAGTTAATGTTGATTACAGAGAAAGAGAGAGAGAGGGAGATAGAGATAAAGAATTCTGCACATATACTATGTTAACGAGACCTCAGACACTGTCAGTTGTATATATTTAGAAATAATATCATTTTAGCATTATAGGTTCGTATATGGATATTTATCGAAATGGAGTTGTAAACGTTGAGATTTGCATTCTATGCACGCACACACACATGATACACTGCTATACAAAATACATACATACACTTTAGGCTTATTAGTTTCAAATTAAGTGCTAATAAATATACAATGCTAGAAAATGTAAGCACTTTTAGCTGGTTTTCTGTAAATATTTTTAAAGCTTTTTGGCGCCCAATTTTAATGGGCCAGTTGCGCGCTGCGCTCGCCTTGCCTCGAGTTCTCGCTGACGCTGCATTTTCTTTTCCTCACGCTTGCGACGCGCATCATCCAGTTTGCTTATGCCTACGAAATGAGAACGGCAGTCAATTAAGGAGTTTAGCTTAGGCTGGTGGTAGGTACTCACCTAACCCCGGCTCATCTATGGGCTCAAATTCACCATCGGCCCAGGAGTCGCTGTTCCAATTGGCATTATGCGTCGAATTATTGAAATGCGACGAAGGCGGGCTTATGTTATTGCAATTGGTCAATGCCCCCGGCGTTGTGGGCGAGGTGTTGGCGCTGCTCGATAGATTGGCCAACTCTTTAGGTCGCAGACTTGAGTGTTGCTTTGATGGCGACGTGATTATGTGTGTATTGAGCTTGGCCAATGGCTCCATTAAATCATTTAGTTCGTGCTGCTGCAACTGCTGTTGATGCTGATGCGGCAGCAGTGGTCGTTGCTGCTGTTGACTTGATGATGTTGTTGATGATATCGATTGTCTAGCCAACTGCTGTTGCTGTTGCTCCTGTTCCGCCTGCTCTTCCTCCTCACACTTTATAAATGTAAATAGTAAATAGAAATTTATAAAAAGTCTTTAACTGGCTATATACCGGATCCTCCTCTAGGCTACCCCATTCTTCGTTGTCCCAACCATCGCGTACTTCGTTTAACACATTGGCCGCCAGAAGCTGACCATTGTTGGCATTTGGTGCCAGTGGACTGCTAGGATCCTGCGAGGTCTACAATTTTAAGATTTGCTTAGTACTTGTCATTATTGGTATTAAGGTCAGACTCACATCCATTTCACCCCAGTTTTCATTGTCCCAATCGTTGTTGCCGTAGTCAGAGGCGGAGGCAGATGTATCGTTGCTTTCATGTTCTAGCGATGTCATGGATGTCACGCTACTTGTGGTCGTCGAAAGACTGCTGCTCGATGGTTGCTCTGAGCAAAAATAAAATGATTGAATGATTTTAAATGTATGTGCTACGTATTTACCTAGTGATGCTGGCTTGGATAAATTGCGACCAGTCAGCGGCGGTCTTGGTCTTGAGGAGTCGCTTTGACTGCGATAGAACTTGGCCGTAACTGCAGTAACTGCCCACCCAGCCCAGGTGGCTGCTGCATTGCCGATTGATGGCGTGGCGGTGTGTACATCCGCTTCCATTGTTTCACGCAGACTTGGATCTTCAGAGACCTTTTCGAGTTTGCCAAGAAAGCCGCGTATTGTTTTAAAGGCTGGTTCGCGCACTGTTTTCTCGGGATCCACAGTAAGCGAACACAACGATGGTAAGACACGATTGGCTACTTCACTGAGCAGAAAATATTGCTGCGTCGCTGCTAGCGCTAGTACACCGGCTACTCTAGCCGGCGGAAAGGGATCACGCATGGCACGTATAAATGCTGAGACGAGCACACGTTGACGCACCTGTGGATGCAGATGTGGCGCAATCTTGCCCAGGCAAACTGTTGTATTAGTACGTATACCGCCCTGATCATCGCGAGCCTGCAGACGCGCAAAGTGACGCAATACTTCAACGTTTAGATTATTGTAGTTGAGCTTGGGCGCCAAGTGTATAATGGACTTGACTGTCTGTTCACGTATGGTGGCGTTTGTGTCCAAAAAACCATGCGCAACTTGTGGAAATATCTGATCATTAACCACAGTCGGCTGCAGATGTGCAATAAACAAATCCAATTGTTGCAACAGGCGCGATCGTGTCACCCGATCTGTTGAGGCAAACAGCTTGACCACGCAGGGCACGATACGCTTTTGATATTCCAGCTCGTCAAGTAATTTACCCAGCTATAAATTTATAATAGTTATCAAATAAAGAATAATTATATAAATTTGTAAACTCACCTTAAACATCGGAGCAAGCACGGCAGAGCCCGCATCTCCATACTCGTAAGCGGTTATTAGCTGTGGAAGTATTTTGTGTTTGCAGACGTTATCGGGAAAGTTATCCAAATGCGTGGTTAAGCCGCTGAAGAAGCGATTCTTTTCTGCTTTGTCTTTGATTTGAATTTCCTCTAGGAACAGCAGTGTGTCCACCAAGTCGTTTCTAAAGAAACCACCTGGCTTACGACAACGAGTTATAATATCCGCTGGATTAGGGCGATTTGAAGGTGAAGCGCCCACCAGTTCACAATACAGCGATTGCAGGGATTTGGGTACATGTTCAAGTTCCTTAAGATTAGAACGCTGCTTTAAAGGACCATTGAAGGCCTCCCAAACGAGACAACCAAGTCCCCACATATCTACCGAGCTACCAAGAAAACAAATACATTAAGTAAGCCTCGATAATGCCATTTGCCATAACGAAATACCATTTTGTGGCTGCTTTAAGCTTGCTCTGATCATTCTTCTCCGGCGCATCGTAGACCTCCAGTGTAACAGGTATTTTAACTGGTGGCATTGGACTACCATCAGCAGCAGCCACATACTCCAAGCTGCCAAGCTTCCATTCGCCAGATGCATTGACAAACACCGACCACGCGCAAACGTTGTTGTGCCTCAAATTTCCATCATTATTCAGAAAAGAGAGCGCGCGCTGCAGTAATAATTGATTCATGTTTAATCTTAAGCAAGATGGAAAGAAGTGATGCAGCTTACTGTGATTTGAAATATGCCCCAGGCCAAGTAGAGGCCTTTTTGTAAATTATCAGTGGCCAGTTTTGCGGAGTAGACACCCAGTGGCTCTACGGCCTCCGTGGCTACGTACAACATTTTATCTGTTTCTAGTGAGTCTAGAAATTGCAGTATGCTCGGGTGACGCAACGTCTTCAGGCGCTTTAGAGACGCTTTTGCTAATTCGCATTTTGTATCGGAGCCGCTGCGTATGTCGTAAACAAATACAGATACCTCTTCTTGTGTGCCCTTCCGCTTGGCTTTGTGCAGTGTCCATATGGAATAGTTGTCGAATCCAGGCACTGGTTCGCCAATGTCATATGGAAAATCTTTGGAGGAGTCGCGCGAAAAGAACGACCACATCATGTGTTTTGCTCGACGACTCAATATTTTGTTACGTCCGACAAACACAGGGAACGCGACAATCTACACACCCACACCCACACGCACACGCTGACACACACGCACACACACAGCTGTTGCTGTTGATTATTGTTTAAGGCAGAAGAAAAGAAGCGCTGGCAAGTAAAATAAACGTTACCCTCGAAGACCCAAGTGTTTTTTAGCAGTTAGTATTTAACATTAACGTGCTTTCTGCTGGAATCGTGTCTAATAAGTCACACTGGAGATTTATCTACATATATGCATTTATCAACAGACCACTATGTTGTCCTTCTTTCCCGTACGTACACGTTCCGTCAATACTCTCTCTGATTCTATTTCACAGCAACAATATTTGCCACATATTTTCAGCTCTTATCACGACTATTTTTGAGCTTAACACAAAATTAAATTCAAATGCGTTTAATGTTGCACCATATTACATTATAACTATTGTGCTGTGCTGAATTATTAACATTTAAAGTTGCTTAACTGTGTCTAATCTTTTTCCGAGCAGAGTAACGTCAGCTTGTAGTGATGGCACATTTATAAGGGCTGGAGATGCGAACAAATGAGCAGCTGACATTTGCACAAAGCATCTTCCATCTCTGGTCACACTCGCCACTATGCTATTTTCGTTAGTATTTAATAGTGCTGTCTAAAAGCTGCTCATTTGGGTGAACATATTTACTTGTTCTTTATTTTTGAGGTGAGTCAATTCGCTCATATTGTTGTTTTTTCACTTGCTCAGTTGCACACCTACGAATTCAACTGTAATTTACTTTTGAATTGTCTACGGATAGATAGATGCAAAAATAAACAAAATTACTTAAAAATATATCTGAAAATTATATATTTTTTCTTTTACATTTTTCATGGATTTTTAATTTTATCGCTTATTCGTAAAAAGAATTCTGATTGAGAGAAAAATAAAGTTCCTGGCGGTATTTTATATTCTAAACATAGGGTTTTACTGAAAAATTCCGACTTTTATCTCCTGCCATTCGTGAAAGCCAATTTATAAACATTAAAGTGGAATTTTCCCAGAAATTTAAAATTTGGCTTTGTGAAGCACCACAGATATTTTTGATAGACTTTTGGTGAAAATTGTATCTTGCTCTTATACGGACTCTGCTGTATATAGCTGACTACCCATGCTATAACATCCAACTACTGGCTACTCTAATTATAAACATTCAAACATATTACTACTGTCGATCAGTAATTATATATTATAAAGAACCCCATACTATAATGCCAGGATATGTTTACCGAGGCTCTTGTTTCTCAATATGTGTTCCCAAGTAAGAAAAAAGTATGAACATTTTTGAATTTGTTCAGTGCCATTCAAAAGCTTAGTGTGACCATGTATTCAATTACACAAGAACTAGAGATGTGAACAGTGGAAATTGTGGTCGCACCGTTAGACCATAGCAAAAAGTCGATATATTGATAGATCTGTGTTGTAACATTCGTCTCGCTGCCAACTTCACGCAGGTAAATTTTCGCTGCTCGTTTCGTGCATTTTTTGTGCTAATTATTTTGTGTAGGAACTTCAACAGCTCACAGAATGATGATGCAACGCACTGGATTATTGTTGCCAATGGCAATTGAAGCCACCATGCAGGCTCAGCAGCAACGTGGCATGGCTACGCTGAAGACAATTTCCATGCGCCTCAAATCCGTGAAGAACATTCAGAAAATTACGCAATCAATGAAGATGGTGTCCGCGGCCAAATACGCCCGTGCCGAGCGTGATTTGAGGGCAGCGCGTCCCTATGGCGCTGGTGCTCAGCAATTCTTTGAAAAGGTTGAAATCACTCCCGATGAGAAGGCCGAACCCAAGAAGTTGCTCATTGCCATGACATCGGATCGTGGTCTGTGCGGTGCAGTCCATACCGGTGTGGCGCGTCTAATTCGTGGTGAGCTGGCCCAGGATGATACAAACACTAAGGTGTTCTGCGTCGGTGACAAGTCACGCGCCATTCTAGCTCGTCTCTACGGCAAAAACATTTTGATGGTAGCCAATGAGATTGGTCGCCTGCCACCCACTTTCCTAGACGCATCCAAGATTGCGCATGAAGTGTTGAACACCGGCTACGAGTATACCGAGGGCAAGATTGTTTACAACAGATTCAAGTCTGTCGTCTCCTATCAGTGCAGCACACTGCCCATCTTCAGCGGTTCTACTGTGGAGAAGTCAGAGAAGCTGGCTGTTTACGATTCGCTCGATAGCGATGTTGTCCAAAGCTATCTGGAATTTTCGTTGGCCTCGCTCATCTTCTACACCATGAAGGAAGGCGCTTGCTCCGAGCAATCGTCTCGTATGACTGCCATGGACAATGCTTCCAAGAACGCCGGTGAGATGATTGAAAAGCTAACACTGACATTCAACCGCACCAGACAGGCTGTCATTACCCGTGAGCTGATTGAAATCATCTCTGGTGCCGCTGCCCTGACATAAACAGTCAACAGTTCGAGCAACTCCAACGATTCATCAAATAATAATTCTAAATATTACGAGCGAACAGACCAGAGCTGCTTATTAATTTGAATTAAAAGTTATAAATATCTGAGATACACCATAACCCAGAATAAATAGTTTGGAACGAACGAATGGAGTAAATTTCAATTTATTCTCGGCTCTATGCTTTTATTAATAAACCCTGGAAAGTCAGACACCACAGAGTCTGACCACTCGGACGCATAAACACCGTTAAGTTTTGTACAAGGGCTTATTACATTATTGTAGATAATTAAGATTCTCTTAAAAAGAGCAGATATATTTGTGTTTTAAACGCTTTTTAACTTAAAAACTATGACATCCGGATAGAACCTCATGAGGCTGGATCCAAAACTAATCGTGACCTAGCACATGTTTTGCAAAACACTGTGTATGTAGGCGCCAATGTCCTCATCTTGGTTGGTCCACGTAATGAGTATGGTCTTATGTTTGGTATCCTTTTCGTCCTCCTCCACAGTGATTTCCACACTCTCTACGGTAATGGTGCCAGTCTCCTGCATTAACACTGTCCAGCCGGTTAGTTTTTCCTCCAGCAGCATTTTCAGCTTCTCAGAGGTGCGCAACTTTGGTCCTGGATCATCCATCTTCACCTTTGACGTGAAACGCATAACATGACGATTGATGCCGATCTCCTTAAGCGCATCCGTTAAGTTTTGTAGCATAATGCGATTGTCTTTCATGACAAGCACACCGTGTATGAGGCGACGGCGCTTAGGATCTGGCGGCTGTGCGTTGTAAGTACGTGCCTCGGCCTTCAGTAAAGCTAGTGAAGCATCGACGGGTATCTTAACCGGTGTCGAGATAACACAGGTCTCTCCGTTTGCTGGCATATACGTTTCCAAATTGAACTCCTCGCGTATTTTGGTGCGCAGAAATTTCATCTTTTCAGCTTCACCGTGGACGAGCATTACGTTCTTGGGTTCACAGTTTTGAATGAGCTGCATGATGCCTGAAAAATAAAATATAATTAGATTCATTTCATTCAAATTGATACATATAACTGAAGTACCTTTGGCATCAGCATGTGCTGAGAAGCTCATGTATTCCACGGCCATTTTAACCTCGACAACTTGGCGATTTTCGAATTCTACTTTCTTTGCCCCGCCTAGAATCTTATTGCCAACTGTGCCCTGGACACAATAACCAGGCATTATAACCATATTATTTTCATTGGGAGCCCATTTCTTGAAGATTTGCAGCGAGAGGCCGGCATGCAGCATGCCTGGTGTGGCAAACACGACCATAGCCCCCGGATTATCTATATATGCCTTATCGAAGGGTTTGATGTGCTTAAAATCAAACATGTTGCGATGCACAAAAGTTTTGCGTATCTTTTGATTCGTCCAGGTGATAAACATTTTGTAGTACGTATTGGCCTTCTCGGTCAGGCCGAGTGCAAAATAAATGGGATACTTCAGGTTCATTCGCTCCCAGTATGTCTCTAGTAAAATGCACAGCTCCTGTGCGCGTCCAAGTGCGAACACGGGTATCAATACCTTTCCGCCCTTGGCCACACACTCGTGAACTTTTTTAAGAAAATCTCGCTCGCGACAGCGCTTGGAGTCGCGAATGGTCGTAGCATAAGTGCTCTCGGATATAAGCAAATCTGGTCGACATTTGTCTATCCAGGCAGCGCCCAGATGACGATCTGGCGTCATGTTATAATCGCCAGTGTAAACGACGCTTTGGGACCCCACCTTGATCCAAAACATAGCGGCGCCCAGAACATGACCCGCATAGTAGGCCTTGATCTCAAGATCTGTGTCTACCATCATGCTCTGATGCAATGTCACGGGTATTACCTTCTTCATGCAATCTTTTATCATTTGTGTTGTAAAGAAATTCGATTCACCCTTGCGCTCCACAGCCACTTTACGCATGTCCTCCAGCAATATGGGCGCTATAGCCTTGGTTGGATGCGTCATATAAATGGGACCAGTATAGCCAACAATCTCTGACATATACGGCAAGGCGCCACAGTGATCTGTATTAATTTGTTTACATGCATTATTCCATCTTATGTTTGTTTACATTGCATTGGACTTACCTAGATGGAAATGCGATATGATTACACAATCGATGTGACTGGTAATGGGCCCCTCTGGCACAATGTAGGAGAAATCCGGAAAGCGTCGCTCATCATTGTAGCCCATATGCATGCCACAGTCCAGCATGATATTTTTGCCGCCCATCGAGAGCAGCAGGCAGCTTCGCCCCACATCCTGACCAGCACCCAATGGCGTTATTTTGATATCCGGCATTATTACTTCAGTTCATCCGAAAAAAAAACAATTTAATGAATTTCATGCAGAACGATCGGCGTACAAAAATGTTATCAATGTTGTTTCGCTTGCGACTCTGTTGCGTTAGCATTACTGTTTCATGTAAGCAAAAATTCTCCACTGTGCAGCAGTTTTTTGCCGTCAGATCTGGCTTTTTTAAAGGTGTGAATGCGGGAAAAATTTGAAAATAGCAGGCAGCGGGAATTCTGGCTTTTTTCAATCTGCCCTTGACTTAAAAAAAAAGGTTGCGGGCTATGTTTTTTGTGAAATTTGCGTGTCATAATTAATATTTTTGAGACAATGACTAAAAAAAGGTCGCTGACTTCACTTTCTGTCCAATTTTCCAACTTATTCACTCAACCTTTTTTCTTTCTCGGATTTAGCTTTTTTAGCCCTTGCTTCTAGCCAGAAACCGCTTTTTTTCCTGATCAAAAAATGACATCACTGCTGCCGAATGAGGAGCAGTTCTGTTAGCTAAACATTAAATATTTTGTTTGCGTTTTTAAAGTAAGTTCTGAAAATGCCGGATGAGGATGCGGAACCCGCAACTGTGTCAATACGGATTTGCCTGGAGGGGCATGCTAATGCCTTAGCACTGAACAAAGATCACAATCAAATCGCTGTTGCCGGTCGCAGTTGTAAGTATAAATCGAGAACCAAATGATTTTATTTCCATTTGTAGTCTCTGATAATATGATATGTATATGTATGTATATGATTTTGACCAGTGCTCAAGGTTTATGCAATTGATAACTATGAATTCACGGAGGTGGGCAACATGCGTGGCAAAAACCAGAATCTCAGCTATTCGTCCAATGATGTGGCCTGGAGCACGTTGGACAGCAATATTTTGGCCACGGCTGCAACCAATGGTGTTGTATCCGTTTGGGATTTGTCTAAGTTTGGCAAACAGAAGCAACTACACGTCTATAACGAGCATGAGCGCACGGCGCACACAGTTACCTTTCATACCAGCGAGCCAATACTGATCTCTGGCTCCCAGGACGGCACCATAAAGTGCTTTGATTTTCGCACAGATAAGTCGGTCAACACCTTCTTTAGCAACTCGGAGTCTGTGCGAGATCTCAAATTCTCGCCACACTCGCAGAATATGTTCTCCGCCGTGTCGGAAAATGGGACAGTGCAGATTTGGGATTTACGCAAAATTGACAAGTGCATGGTGCAGTTTACGGCGCACAGTGGTCCAATCTACACCTGCGACTGGCATCCCACTCGTAACTGGTTGGCCACCGGAAGTCGTGATAAGCAGATCAAAGTGTGGAACATGGATGCCAGGGCCAGTCTCGAGTATACCATTCACACTATCGCTGTGGTGGGACGTGTTAAGTGGCGTCCAGAGCGTACTTATCACATAGCCAGCTGTGCTTTGGTAGTTGACTATAGCATACATGTGTGGGACATACGTCGTCCATATATACCGTTTGCATCATTTAATGATCACACAAATGTGACAACAGGCATCACCTGGCAAGGCAGAGACTCACATTGCTTGCTGTCCACCAGCAAGGACTCCAGCTTATATAGGCATGCTTTTAAGGATGCCACACGGCCAGCATTGAAGGCCAATGCTCAGGGCGCCAGTCTGGGCAGAAATGGTGACATATCATTTGCCAATAAAATCAAGGAATATGCCACAAAGTCTAGTGGCGCCTCCAACACAAAATCATCTAACTTTATGTGGGTTGCAGTAATCAAGGCTAATTTGACTCTTAAAACAAAATTGTAAATTCTTTGCTTTTCTAGTAGTCGCCGCAAATCGATTGTGCCTGGCAATCTACAATTCCACTTGGATCATTCCAAGATGTACATGTTTATGCTCAAGAATACGGCAAGCTTAGGTTACTACATATAGTTATATACTATTATTGACTGTTGTCGATATTCCAGAGCCTGAGCCCCAACTTAGACTTTGTGGCAGAGGATACCACAAATGAGCTACGCGTGCATGAATGCTTTATTGGTTGCGCCAAGGAGTTGCTCTTAAGTGGCCAAAAGTTAGCAGACCTATGCGAACGTAATGCAGAGGTTTCCAAGAAATATGGCAAACATAATGTAAGCAGCACTCATAATAAGCCCTAACCTTTTAACGTACATAATTAATTTATCCTAGGCCACCACTTTGTGGAACTTTATCAAGCTGTTCTATGGCAGCAATCACTTTGAGCCACCCTTTGAGCATAGGTCTTCATTCTCGAACCAAAAGAATCCTCTCAATGCACGTCGTGCACTACAAACAGCTAGCGAGGAGCTCGGTCAGGATTTGAATGGTGACGAAGCTCCGCATGAAAATGTTGCCGACAGCGAGGATGCAGATGATCTCGGCGGTGTTGGCCAACAACAGCCACCACCTACAAGCTCTGTTATACTGTCTGAGACGCAAATCATTAGTGAGATTACGTTTGATAACTTTGAGCTTTTGCGCAATGGTTTTATATACGTTGGCCCAGCCGATGTGACAAAAGCGTTGGCATTTCCCGATACCGCACTTCATCATGATGTGCAAGCGGCACGACCCCAGCTAGACTTAAAGGTCTCGGACCATGAGAAATCGCCGGTAAATAAAAATATAATTCCAAACTTATTTGTATACTTTACCTCTCTTCCATTCACAGCCACCGCATGTGCCCAGCATACTGAAAGTATCACATATTCCGCCTATACGAATGTGGGAGCCACATCAGTTTGTAGCAGATGCACTAATGCTGCAGAATGATGTGGGCGATGTGCAAACCGCATTAACTGTGCTTATTGCCTTGGGTGATGCTCGTAATTTGCTGCCACTTGAGGATAGGATCATTGTATGTATAAGCATTTATATGTGTGGACACTCATATATAAAAGGCTTATGCAAATGTTAACTTTTTCCAGGAGCACTGGTTCCACACATATGTAGACCAACTGCAACGCTATGAGCTGTGGAACGAGGCTTGTGCAGTTATTAATCGCGCTTGGATGCGCTCAGTGCGACAGTTGAACCAAGCCTCAACTGTGATGCACACAAATTGCGGCGAGTGCGGACGACCACTGGGCGGCAATGTGGGCTGGTATTGCGACAAATGCAGATCAATGCAATCGGCCAAGTGCTGTGTGTGTGGCCTAATTGTGCGTGGCTTCTATGCCTGGTGTCAGGGTTGCTCGCATGGCGGTCACATTGAGCACCTGCAGCAGTACTTTGCCAAGCATGCCAAGTGCCCCAAATGCGGACACTTGTGCGCATATTCCTGACAGCCAATTTAGCTTAGTGATAGTTGTAATTAAGCACACTTAATTGTTGAATAGTTATTAGTAGTATAATGTATTTGTTGTAAGAAGTTATAGCTACTTGATGAACGTGCTCTTGAAGGGCAGTATGACAACAACCTTTAAAGGGCGTGGCCCACATATTCAGTAGCAGAAAGGAGAGAAAAAAGTATAAAATTGTGAATTCTGTAAGCATAAAAGAATTGTAGCCTTAGCCATATATAACTAATTGCATGTCAATTGTGATTGGAACCACAAAAGACACCACCGCCTGCCAGCGCTGTCCAAAAAACCATTGCAGCAAGCGCAATGAAATTTTTTACAGTACTTTGAAAATTTTTACTTATTTACATTGCGGCTCGCGCAGCTTAAAGCGTTACGTCTGTGTAGTAAACTTAAAGCTTGGATTTTGGAGCAGCGTTGGCGGCTAATTGTCAAGAGGCAAAATCGAGGCTCACAGTTTGGCAAGCATCGCCAGCGCCCGCCGAGGTAGTGTTACGTTTTAACGTTGGTGCGGCCTCATCGTAGCGTATGGTCATTGAGTTCGAGTTGCCGGGAATAAGAACATAGCCCAGAGATTCATAAAACTTGATGAGCTTATCCTTGCAGTCCAACGTCATCTTATAGCAGCCCAAATGTTCAGCTAGCAATGAAACGGTGACCACAATGCTAAAAGATAGCAAAATGGCTTCACAAACGAAACAAAACATTCACTGCCAGGCTTTACTTACAGTTTACCCAGCTGTTTGCCCCGGTAGGTGTCGTTAACTACAACATCCTCAAGGCGCGCGCGCTGCAGGCAATAGAATGAAAACAATTAGTTGGAGTGAATGAAATGTATGACTCTTTGGCTTACCATGGCACAGTTGTGTATAAATTTGCGTTCGAGCACTAAAGAGGCAGCGCCAATAATCTCATTCTTACGCGTGTCCTCGATAACAGTCACAAAGTAATCACCGCTGGCCTTCATCTGCGAGAAACGTGCTGCAAATCGAAATGTAAAGTGTTAATTGCCACATTGTAGACATTTAGCGTCTAAAACCCACTTAGAAATTGCGTGCGTGTCACATTTCCCACCGCCGTCAGCTGCGACAACAGCTGCAGAAAGCCACGATCGTAGTCTGTATCTTTTAGAGGACGCACTTTCATCCACGGCTCGCCAGGATTTGCAGCCGATATGAAGGGTTTAAAATTCGCGGGACTGCGATGAAAATCCAGCTGCACCAGCAGACTTGGATCATATAAAAACGTTTCTTGCTAGAAAAAAAAATTAAGAAAGTTGCGCTAAGCTTGAAAAACAACAATAATAAATTTCAATACCATATGTTGCACCATTTTTGGGAGGCTAACCAAATACCAACGTCAGCAAACAAAACAAGACTAAAGCGGTGGGTTCCACAACGTATAATGGATACACGATAAGCAGAGAAGCTGTTAATAGGAACCGCTAACTGGTTTTCATGCAGCGCTGTCATTTTCAATGGCTGTTTACCGGTTTGGGCCCTGGCTAACATAAAATTGCTGCGCATAAATTTATGAAATACATAAGCACAAACCGGTAAAATGCGTAAACGCCGCTTTAGCACTTATTGATTATGGTTTGTTGCTATTTTTGCAGCAAACTGGATTACTTTTTGCAATTGTCTGCTGAAGCACGCTATCCAAGGTGAACTGCCACAGTGTCACATTTTTTGTAGCATATACTGTTTTCAAAGGCTACTCACCATTATTTTTATCTAATTTGTTAGTTTGATGGTAGCATACAGAGCACAAACGCCAAGCGTAGACGGAAGTTAAACGTAACGTTATCAGCAACTGTGAGGAACGCAAGTCGTAGCAATACTGAAGTGGCGTAAGAGCCAACGGAAAGCGACTTGCTTGTGTCTTTCTTATAAGTTCGCGACGGCAACTGTTGCTGCTAAAACAAAACACCTTTTAACGCAATAAATATGTATGTATGTGTGTATACATATGTATTATGGTGGGTGATGGGTGTATTTAGGCACAGACAGCAATTAACAGTATCAGTTGCATTTTTCTAGCCAACCTGTAAATGACCCTGAGTAGTGATTGCTTATAAATTTTTGAACAGCTGATTTGAGAGCGTAAAATCATATGTTTAGTCACAAAGGGAGTGAGCGAGAGGCAAACAAAACAAACTGCTTTTGCATTTATATCGCTCCATTTCTTACAATTAAATAACATTTCGTTTTACGTGGCTACAATGTATTTTGGCGTCTTGTACATTTCGTAGGCAAATTCTTCTTGATGGCTTGGATCATATTCTAAGCCAACATAATGGATTTCCAAGCCAAACGGACCGTCCATTCCTTTTTTAGCTGCCACAGAAAAACCAAAATGTGTTATACAATTAAGAGGTATGGGGCTTTGACGATCCTGTATGCGTCCCTTGGAAGACAAGAAGAATTTGGAGAAAGGTATCTTGGCTATTTGCCAATGCGGCCCACCGCGCGTATAAAGCACATAATGAAAAATATCATTCCACATTAGATCGAAGTAACCTTCAGTGTGTAGATTTATCAGGTAGCTGCGTCCATCGCCTCGTACCTTAAGCACAAGCATGTTATACTGTGTCCAGTCGTAAGTGGTCTCACGCTTAAATGATTTCTGTCAAAGGTAACCAAATTTATATTAAAAAAAAACAGCACGTATTTCATTAATTTACTCACCCGCACACGTTTGGTGCGTATATTTGCGTATCCCGTGCGTTTTATGATGCCATCCTTAGTGTGTTGGGAGCTAACCTCCCCGTGAAAGAGGCCCGCGCCTGAAGCACTGAGCTCTAGTGTGGCATTACTTTTACCCTCGCCATGATCTGCATCCGTAGTTACAGTCCACTTTTCTAGCACATCGGGTGCTTTAAAATCAAACGCCACATCGATTTCACCTGGTCTAAATACTAGTATAGGATCGCTCGTTAATTGTTCCGTAACCTCCTCACGCCAGAGTTTCATTTCTGCCTTTAAATCGCGTAGTCCATCGATTATGAGCTGTTTCTTTGATGGCTCCGGCAGTTTGGTTTTGTAGCCAGATTTCTTTTCACGTTCCCAGAACGTGCGCTGCACGGCAGTCGTGTGAATTTGCGCTGCTGGTAGCCAGTAGCTCAAACGTTGAGATTGCCTTACCAGACACTGCATGTTTATTTATATTATTATATTATTTTACTAATTGCTCATTTTAGCAACAACGTAACAAATACCAACGCGTTGCATTTCGATAACGACAAGTGATAACATTAATCGATTTACTTTTGTGTGAATAGCAGCAATGCAGTTGATTTGTTATTGTTATTATCAGCCAGGCAAAAGTGCAAAGTTCTAATAATTGCAAACGTAACTAACGATGAAGTTACATGAAATGGAAAAGTGTGCACCTAGTAGCGATTGGAATGTGCTGTATTGGGTTATTGGCACCATTCTAATGCCAATCGCGTTGCCGTTGGCACTTATTAATATATGGCAGCGATTTCGCGCCCAAAATTACCGTAATCAGTTGCCTGGCAAGGTGAATTAATAAATATTGATTTCCGTGTAATTTATTACAATTTGCAATACTGATATATGTAGGTGGTGCTTATAACAGGCGCTAGCTCTGGACTGGGTGAGTCCCTTGCACATGTTTTCTATCGCGCTGGGTGCAAGGTAATATTGGCCGCCCGTCGTGTGCAAGAATTGGAACGTGTTAAAAAGGATTTGCTAGCACTGGATGTGGTACGTGCTTACACTTACCTTACCTCTAACAATCTTATTACTAATAACTCTTGCAGCAACCTGCTTATCCACCTACTGTGTTAGCTTTGGACTTAAGCGAACTGAACTCAATTCCCCAGTTTGCAAAGCGTGTCTTGGAGGTGTACAATCAAGTCGACATATTAATAAATAATGGCGGCATTAGCGTCCGAGCCGATGTTGTTTCCACTGCAGTGGATGTGGATCTTAAAGTCATGATAGTCAATTACTTTGGCACTGTGGCTTTAACAAAAGGTACGTCCATAATCAATATTAAATAATTCAATTAATCAAGTTTATATTTTTGTAAAGCACTACTGCCTTCAATGATAAAACGTAAGAATGGTCATATTTGTTTCATCAGCTCAGTGCAAGGAAAGTTTGCAATTCCTCAGCGGGCGGCATATTCCGCTTCCAAACATGCCATGCAAGCCTTTGCCGACTCGTTGCGTGCTGAAATGGCAAACAAGAACATATATGTGTCCTGCGTTAGTCCTAGCTACATACGCACACAGCTTTCAATGAATGCGTTGACCGGCGCCGGCAGTAGCTACGGCAGTAAGTACTGGTTGAAGCTTAAGCAAACAATTTACTCACAGTTTTCGTTACAGAAATGGATGAAACTACTGCTAAGGGCATGTCGCCTGATAAGCTAGCCGAACGCATTTTACAATGCATTTTACGCAAGGAGCCGGACGTAATTGTCAGCGATCTTCAGGCAAAGATTGCCTACTATTTGCGTCACATTTTACCTTCGGCATACTTTTGGATAATGGCCAAACGTGCATTGAAATTGGAGAGGGCCGAAAAGAAGAAAGATTAAGATGAGTGCATGATTTAGTTTCGTTTTTATTGTTATTTAAATGTCACTTAAAATGAAAAATTATTAAAAATCGCAATGCGTGTGCAGTGTTAAAAATTAGTTACATACATTTGCATAAACTTAGAATTATAAGATTCGTAAATTAAATAATTATTGTAATCATATACTTATTGTTAGGTACAACTCAAGTGTCACATAAATATAATACGGTCATTATTGTTCTTAAATTACATATAACATTTCCAGTTTATTTTTTTATATTCTGTTGCAACATAACTGCATTTACACGACGTAATTATAATTGACGACAAAAATACTTTAAAGATACAATCGTTGACAACATTAAAAAGTGTCTATTTACTAGGGGAACGGTTCTCTGAGAGGGGTTCGGAATACATATTAAAATTCGTTTATCTAAATTATAAAAATATTCATTAATCACCTGGAGTATGTTAACCAAAATACATACACACAAATTAATTACAATTGAGGTACACTCACACATAGACACACGCACACACACACACACACACACACATAATTAAGTAAGCTTATGTTTAAAAATAAACAATATTTTATGTACAATACACAAAAATGGTTTATGTATAGCGCTAAAATAGTCTTTCTCATTCACGCTCAAAATACTTTCATCGGCTCAGCAGCGAGCTTCAGTTGAGACAATTATTATTTGCAATTATTATATACACAAGTACGTAAACATTGGCCGTTTTTGTAAATTTCGTGATATATTTTGTTCGAAACTTATTATTATTTTTGAATAAGAATTTTCGCTGTTTTGTAAAGTTTCATATTTAAATAGTTATCAGTATTTTAGACAAACTTAAAACTAAATTGCAATGTTTTTGATCGTGTTTTGTTTGTGTCGTTTCCTATTGTGTATTATATTTAAGCATTTCAAAGCGATTGTCGCGAATTCTTTTTGTTTTGCTTTTCCGTTTCCGTTTTCAAAATTGCCTACTAATCCGTATGTGTAAATGAAATCAGAGTGTACTGTATTAATTATTTGAGCGGAGCTTAGATTAGATCTAATAATGCATTGTATATTCCAAAAAATATACCCAATCAATCGCTCACATAATACATACATATCTGAATTATACGCAATTTAAAAGGACAATTCCTAAATGTGTTATCATATTTAACTATAAATATCAATAGGTATTCCGATCTGCTTAAGCTACAGTGTAGTGTTTTTTTATTATTATTTTTTCCTTTTTTCATTATTAAGTGTGTGTTTTAATTTACAAGCCGTTTGCATTCGTCTGTAAACTGATACGCTAAGTAACTATGTAACTATTTAACATATATGTATACTATATGTTTGCATGTGAATATATTAAGGTGTAGTAGGTGTCTTCATCATTGCACTAATTTGATATTGTATATAAAAATTATTTATGTATATTTCTTTGATTTCTTACGAACACTACTACTAGAAATGGCGCAGGCAAATCGTTGTGTGTGTGTGCTTAAGTGGGCGTGACATGGGGCTGTGGACTGCTTAATTGCATTAACACTTTACATACATATTTGATTCAGTTTGCGACTATTAAAAGCTACATTCGATGCATTTTACTTTTGATTTTTATTGACAGTTATCGTTGGTTATCATTAAACTATATAGAAATCGCAACGTTCCCCGGACTTTCTGCTTTCCTGCGTACTACATGTCTACACCAGATTCTTGGTAATCTCAACTACAAATCTATATATTCTTAGTTGTGATTAGCATGGAAAATATATTTTATATATACGAGCTTTAAAAAATTTTTTTGTTTGAATTTCTCTTTTTTTTTTTTACTAAAATAGCACCTTGTATTGTTTGTTCTGTTCTGATAAAATTTTACAGATGAGAATGATCGTTGCTGCGAAGACGTTGAAAAATGAAAACATTAATAGTTTTTAAATAATAATAATAATACTTGATAGGAAAAAATACTCATAGATGCAACCGTTAAAAGTATAGTTTAACGTGTTACATACAGATAGTTACAGTTTACGAATACAATACAATATAGTAGTAAAAGGTACAATGTGCGGTGAGTGCGGCTTGGCTTGGGAGGTGGCTATTGCGTTGACTGTGTGTAAGCGAATTGGGAGGTTTGTTATGCTCGAATGATGTGCTTGTGTGGGCGTGGCGTGGCGTTCACATATTCAGCAGAAACGGCAAGTTTAAGGCAGTGTAAAATACATAAATTCATACATATGCGTGTATGCATGCATGTATGTACATTTCTAAATGTATATGTATATATGTGTGTTTGTGTGTGTGTGTGTGTGTGTGTGTATATGTGTAAACTTATGCGACAATTTGTATAACTAATTTTAGGACTTATCACTTTCACTTGGTTGGTTTGAATTGCTAACCAATGCTGCTGCTCTTAGCTAACCAGATTCTCAACATCCGAAACCACAACCTCCAGATCCGATGGCAATTCATTGTCCATGGCCAATGTTGTTGTTGACGTTGCGGCTGAAGCTGCTGCTGTGGCTCGTGCTCGAAAGTTGTTAAGACTGCGGCGCGTGGGCGGCGGCGCCACGTGTGCCCGTTGACTGCCAACAGCGCTAGTGGAGGCAGATTGCTGAAGCGGAGGCGCTGACGTCATTGAACTGCTGGTAGTTGTTGTTGTGCTGTTAGAGGATTGACGTAAGAAAGTTGGGGGCGCTAGCGCTGTTGCCGCTGTTGTTGTTGCTGACACTGCTTGTTGTCCATTGAGACTGGCGCGTGGAATATTACTAAAGCTGTTGCGGGAGCTGCGTGTGGGTGGAGCTGGGGCCGGGTTTGAGGCACTGCTGTTACGCCTCAGATTGGCATTGGAAGCGGAACGACGCTGTGGTGTTGCAACTACACCGGGTGGATCTTTGCCATTTTTGGCAGCGTCTGCTGTGGCCTTCAAATTCAGACTGCTGCGTTTTTTGGACTTGGCCAGATTCTGGCTAAGATTGATGAGGTTTTGGGTACTGCCAAAATTGCGAGTTAGATTTATGGAGCCGCCACTACTGCTAGCTGTGGGTTCCTTTTGGCTAGACTTGCTCTTGCTGCGACGTGGCGCCACCGCGAATGGATTGTGTGTGGAGAGCGAGTTGGAGCGTTGATAGCTGCTGGAAGAGCTACGTTGCACTGGCGCAGCGGCAATCTTGGCAGCGCTGCTGCTGGCGCCATCTATTGACAGTTCGACATTCTCATAGCTATGCTCCGAGTTGCGTATTGGGGGCTTTATTGTCTCATAGTTGGGTTCATTCAAGGTCAATATTTGATTATCGTCCTCGGCCTCGTTGCACAAAAGCAACGCATTACGCATGGCCACTTGCTGTGCCTTAGATGTTGCACTTGGCTGCGCAGTAGGGCGTGGGTTATGCTTCTGACTGCGCTTGGCACGTTGGGCGCCAGAGCTAACACCCACCACATGCGTCTTCACCTTGGGTTTCTTGGATAGACGCAGCGAGAATTTGAAGGGCGGTTTGTAAACTACCTGCAGCTTCACCTTCTCGTTCGACAAATTACCCATGGATTTGGTCTTTTGCGGTGTCTTCTGCACAAGTCGCTCGGGCGTTGACTGCGATTTGCTCATGACTTTGCGTACGCGTGAGTTGTGCTCCATGTGCGAAAGTGGCTGTGCCACAATGGGCGATTCCAGCAGCCACTTTTGAACCTTGCCAAAGGTGTTGCTGTGATTGTTTACTGCCGTTGACAAATTGGATGAATCGTCTGCTACGCCATTGTTATTACGTTGCGAATAGTCAATGATCTCCTTCATGTGCTTTCCCAGCTTCTTTCCGTTTTTCTTTGTTTGCTCTTCGTCAGCGTTGGTTTTCAGCTTCTTTTTCGCAGGTACCTGTGTTCTCGTTGATTTCCTTTGCTCAGCACTTTGCCCTTTGGGTCTTGCCACAGCTCCAGCTGTGGTTGCTGTTGTAGCCAAAGCTGTGCTAGTCTTTTTGCTCCGTTCACCACGCACCTTCTTCTTGAATGGCACCTTCGTGCGTACGGCGGTATGCACTATTACGCCATTGTTATTCTCTGGCAGTCGCACTGTCTCTGTGGTGGCGCTGTGTATAATGGTGACGGACTTAAGCTTCAGATTCGAGCGTTTCGCCAGCAACTTTGTGCTCAGTATCTGCATTGAATAATGGATACAATTGTGATTAAAAGGCAGGACATGGTAAAGGAATATTCTATAATCTCTGTTTAAGGGAATGATAAATGATTGTATGACTGCAAGCTCCAAATACGCTGCATAAATAAATGTTAACGCTTTGTAAGCAAATTCTAACGGGGCTTAAGCAATTGCTGTTGAGTTTCTCACTCTGGCTTAGGGCTTGCAATTTGGCCTCATATTGATCCTTGAGCATATTAGTGACCACACGCATTAACTTGTCCAACAAAAACGTAAATAATTAATATAATTTGAAATAAAAATTAGAAATTAATATTCTGTTCTACAAACTTATAAATTCCAAGCTTTAATCTATGGTATATGTATGTATGGTTTTTACCATATACATATATGTAAGATTTGTTGTTGCTTGTTTACAGATCAGATCCTAAACCCAGATCTCAAAATACAAATTTGAAGAAATATTTGCACAAAATTAAGTAAACATACCAGCAATAAAAATACTCCAATGACAGCCAGAGCTACAGTGTACCAATGCTGTTGCATCCACTTCTTGAATGTGGCAATGCTCTCCTCTGATAGCAGCAGCTTGCGCAGCGTGGCCAACGGACCAGAGGGATCCACTTCACGGCACTTTTGAAAAACATCACAATAACTGTACAAAAGAGAGTAAGCTTGTGAATAATAAGACAAAGCAATAAAAAGGACATCTTACCCATTGTAGTCATTACATGGCGTACCCGGCTTGGAGTACATGTCGGGCACATCGAAAGGGGCCTCGTTCCACTCAAATGAGCTGCGGCAGGGATTATTCTCACCAGGCAACTTGCAGCAAAGTTCACAGGACTTGATGCGATCATCTTGTGGTCCTGGTATGCATTGACACGACTCCAGGCCATAGGCCAAGCAAATGCTGCCAGTGCAGTCACCCATGTAGCAGACAAACTCCTTGTTGCAAATTGTCTTGTTAGGTTTGTTCACCGACGGTGGACATTGTGGTACACGTCCATCGCAGAACGAGGGATCTCGACAGCCATTATCATCGCGACACTTGTCTCCAAACTTAAGCTTGCAGTCTGTGGTGCAGCAAGGACCTTGCGACGGACTGCAGCGGGCATGCGGCGTCAGCGTGCAGGGTGTCTCATCTAGTTGCGGTTGACGGGACATGGGAAAACAACATGAGTCCTTGCAGTCCTCCTCCCAGCCGCAATCACATTGCTCTCCAGGCTCCACAACGCCATTGCCGCAAATTGAAGATTGGGGTTCGGTGAAGCACCCCTTCATAGAACGCGCCTTCGCATTTAACACTGGCTCAATAGACTTTAAGGAGCAGGCGCTAAACTTGTTGTTGTTCTTCTTATCGCCAGACGTAGCGCGTGCAAACATTATAAAGTTACCATCCTCGCCACCAGGCGTGCACTGCTCCGGATCGTGCTGTGTTGAATGAATTGAAACATGCATTAGCATATGATACATACAAGATAAGAGTCCTATAGTATAGACCTTACCGGCGAGCCAAAGTTGTGACCAATCTCATGGGCCAGCGTCACATGTGAGACAGCGGGCGGTACATGTTTGCCATAGTTTAGAAGCGTAACAATGCCCGTATTCAAGGATTTAAGCGAGCCACGGTAGTGCCCATTCTTTTCGCACACACCACCAGCGTTTTTCAAATCACCTGTCCAGGCCAGACCCAAAGTGCCCATTTCAAAGTCGCGATAGGTGAACATGTAGGCCAAGCAGAAGGCATCATAATCTTCCTCTGTTATATGACCAAAACAAATGTAACAATTAACTTAAAATGTGCTTGAAATATTTGTTTGCTTTGTTTTTCTTACCTGAAAACAATTCAAGAAACTTTTCCACGCCATAGTTGCCGGGAAATCTGTAACTTGGATCTTTCATGGCATTTTGATTGTGCACCTTGACGCGCTTTATCATGAACGTAATATTATCCGGCTTTCCATCGTTGTTAAAATCGGTATTTCTGTAAATTGAATTGGCACGTTGCACATGCCGTGTTATGGCCTCAATGGAGGCCTCATCGCTGCCCATCTTTTGGAAAAATGTGTGATCTGCCTGCAGATAAAGCATGCAGGTGGTCTTGCGATCATAGAGTAGACGTGGGGAGCTGTGTATATCATCACCGCGTCCGCTGAGCAAATTTGTCATCAGCATGCTATTGAAGCTGGGGTTGTGTGGATTTGGCGCAAAAATAATCTCTGGATTGTAATTATTTACAATTATATTGGGTTTCTTAGTTGCGCCATTCTTGGTGATGATTTCTACATGGGTTTTGTGGCTGGGTCGATCATTCCCACCGTTGCCGCTGTTACCCATGTAGAGTGTGGTCCAGTTGGCATTAAAGAAATTATTTGGCAGGCTGTTGCTGTTGTTGCTATTATTGGGCTCTTCATAAGGCGTGCTGCCAAACTCTGGCTCAATTGGTCGGTTATATGTGCTTACAATGATGTTTTTATGTTTTGTATACAATTTGCGCACATTGTTATTATTGTTGTTGGAATTAGCGTTAGAGTTGCTGTTGTAGCTGCGACTGCCGTCGCCAACATTGGAGGGATTAAAATTATTTACAAGTATATTGCGATTGGGCGTGGGCTTAGTTAGCGTCGCCAGGAAGCTCTCTGTGCTACGTATAGTTGTTGTAATGCTGGCAGTTGTAGATTTTTTAGGCAACTCCGCTTCGCTGCGATCCTCCTCAGAGGCAAGTACGCGAAAATCATCGTTGTAGGGCACCTCCAGATCCAGCGGCAAAGGTGGATTGCGATTGTATGTGGGCGCGGTAACGTGCTGCAAGTAAAAATAATTTTTAACGTAAATAACAACTTATTTTATGCTTGAAAATGCTGCTTGCCTCTTCCTCGGGCAGCCAGCGCTTGCGCCTGAGCCGCTCGCTGGCGCAGTGCGTCTTGCTGGGCGGTTGTGCTGGCAAAGCGCCAGCTAAGGAGGATTCTTGCATGTTTACATCGCTTAGCTTATAAACAATGCTATGTACGCCACTTTCCGCCAGTTGCTGTGAGTAACGCTGGGCTGGCTCTATATAATAATGCTCCGCTTGTGTTTCTATGGTGCCATCCAGCAGATTATCACTTGTGAGTATAGCATGCACATGTGCGGACTCATCATCCTCCAGATTGCCAGTATAAATGCGTGAGACATCGTAGTCAATGGGTCCCAGTGTATTCTCGAACTGCACGTCATGCGCGAACACCGAATTTGGCTGTTGACGCAGCACCAACAGAAAGTCTCTGCAAACAAAGAGAATTTTTAATGCAAATTGACAATGCAATCAAGCGAAATTCACACCCACGCACCTGTCATGTGCAGAGAAATTCAGACGTATGGTATGTGCCAGTCCCTGACCGCTGGTGTGCTCCTCCTCCACCTGTCGTTTTCGACGCGCACGTGCCTGCTCCAAGTGTCTAAGTTGGGCGGCCTGCAGCACATCGCGATCGAAATTCGCTGCTTCCCAGTGCTTAATGTATGGTGTCAGCTTGTGTGTATAACCTGAAAGCCACTTGTTAGTTCGATTTCCAATTGGGATAATGCTTTGATTGGAATTACCTGGCAGCTTAAGCGGCGTTGGTATGGCCAGTGCCACGCTGATGGCATATAGCAGCCCCAGGAGCAACACCAGCCAGGCCATGCTAGTGTTGTGTCTATGTTTGATTGTGTGTGGCTTTGTGTGTATTAGATTTTGGTGTTTCGTTGTGTGTGTGTGTATGTGTGTGGAAACCTAACTAGTTCTAGGCTGCGTTGTTTCGCTTTGGCTTGACCTTTGTTACATGCCGCTTCTTACATTATTGCTGCAATGGTTATTGTTGTTGTGTGTAAGAAAAACCGTTACAGCCGCACTGCAATTAGTTTGTGACATCTCACGCGTAGCTGCTGTAAAAGAATGAGAGTATGAGAGTAATCGACTGTATTGAAATAACGGTCGCCTCATATGGGCTGATTGCACAAAGACATTGCACTTCAAAACCACACACATAAAATATAGCATCAACAAAAGGAAACAGAAAAATAAAGTTGCTTTCACCTTTTGCAGCGAGTTCGTTGCCAAAGCGAATCAAAACAATAAAAATATGTATGTGCGCACACCTTTTGTTTAAAACAGAGATGTTTTGCATAAATGGCAAAAGCAACAAATGGCTGGAATCCGCATCAGCATCTGATTAGCACTTTGTTCGCACACATATTCTTATACACACTGACACGCACTCACACATGCATAAGAGTATACGTAAATATTCGCAGTTAGTGAAAATTACTGTTAGCTTGTTTTTTTTTATCCTTGTGACGATCAAATGAAATGCATTGTTTTTCCAATTGGGAAACTTTACATTAAATAATAATATTCAGCTGTATGTATTTGTTTGTATGCATATATTTGCTTGTTCTTGTTGTGATGGATTTCCACTGTTGCTATTGCTAGCTTCACAATAATATTCGAAACAATTAAATTAGTCAAAGCACAAGGGTTGTTCCTTTTTAACCTTAACAATTGTTGCACATTTGGGCTTAGATAATTGGATTTACAAGCAAAAAATATTTAAATACACCCAGGCACCAATATGTATATACATACATACACACATAACAATCGACCTCCGCTCACTGTTGTATTGCCATTAACGTTGTGGCGTAAATGGTAAGTCAGCCAGGTTTTTTTCTGGCCTAAACCTGTTTACTGGCTTATTCACACTGCAAAATCATTATCCGTTCTTCTCTATCTTGTTAATTTTATATAGAAAAATATTACTCTATTATTAAAACATACTTTTTACTCAGTTAGTCACTTGCATTTTAATGCCAAAAATTTAAAAACAATTATTTTATTTTCACCCCACATAAAAACGGCTGCTGGTTGCTGGCATCGATACTTTCTAAGCGCTACATTACCTACTCGATTATAAGTCTATTGCATATCGAGCAGACTATATCGCTGAAAAGCCTAACAATAATTTCGTAAATAAATAATACATCGATTTAAATGTCTATGTTTAATCTTCAGTAAAATCAACCATCAATCACTTCTTTTATTAACTTCTGTTGGGTTTCTAACCCGTCGCGCAGCCTTTTCGCCGTCCTTTCGAGCTTCGCTTTGCATTCTTCCAGCTGCTGCTTTTGTTTTTCCAATGAGTTTTTCATATTAGTCAGCTTTTTTATTTTGTGGTCGTACACATCAAACATTTCCCACCATGTCCCAAGAGCCAGGGATCCAGATTCTGAGAGTAGAGATTTCTCTAATGCGATACTACTGACATTGCCTCCTGCGGACTGGGTGATTATATCAAATGTTTCCATGTCGGATAACATTTCTTCTACTGTTGGTGCTGATGGTGGTGCTACCTGTGGCTTGGATTTTTTAAACATTGTTACGTATTGTCTAAAATATCAAAGCAAAAAAAAAAAACAACGTCAGCAATGTCTGTCTTATACTTATACGCTTTATGTGTCTTACTTTTTATTTCACTGGAAGCTTTTATACATTTATAAATTAATCAGTTGCCCAGACTTCATACGCTCTCGTCTACAAGAATAACTAATTTGTTTTATTTGTTGACCAATATTTTCTGTGCATATGTTTTTTTGTTTACATTCGATAAGGTCGATAGGTTCCCAACTTCGTTCACTAGTTCATTGTCAGAACTTTGGTTCAAATGATCTTGTCCTAAACGAAACAACGAGACTTTTGTAAACAAGTGTTAATTTATTAAAATTGAAGAGAAAAAATGGCAAACCGAGATGAACTTAGCACAACGGCAAAGCAGAAATATATTGAGGCGGCTGCACGTGCAAAAAACCCACTTGAAACGCTGCCGTATAGCAGTTTTACCACCAGCGCGGGAGAGGAGTTCAAACTACATTTTCGGTCAAGAAGTGAACTGGATGCTAAAACTCAGAAATGGACCTTTAAACTGGCAGAGCAGAATGTTAGTGGCTACTATAAACAATTGAAAATGGGCTGGAAGCCCAAAGTAAAGCAAGCTGAGCTCGGGAAAAATTGGGCACGCTTTTTGGTTGCACAAAATAAAGATAAGCAGCCTGTCGCATATACAATGTTCCGCTTTGACATGGACGCTGGAGATTGCGTACTCTATTGGTAAAATACTACTATTATATACTTATGAGCAAATTTATGGATTGTCATTTTATTAGTTATGAAATACAAATATCGCCTGAGTATCGAAGGAAAGGACTTGGAAAGTTTATGATGGACACGCTGGAGGCGTGTGCTCGACATTGGCAACTTGAAAAAGTGATGTTGACTGTGCTAAACAACAATGAAAGCTCTCTTACATTTTTTAAAGCGCTTGGCTATGTTAAAGATGAAACATCGCCAGATGTCCTGGAAGAGGCAGACTATGAAATCTTAAGCAAATCCATGTTGGGATGAGTATTTGTTTATTTTAATTCAAATAACAACACATAAACTAGCACTAGCACTATGGAAACAAATATACATATGAATTTCAACAGTTGTTAAGCAACTTGGCTTGTGCTTCAAAGTAGTTGCCCATACGAATATCCTGGCTACTGAGTCCTCCCACATCGTGTGTGCTCAGAGTTACCTGAACTTTATTGTAGACATTGAACCATTCTGGATGATGATTCATTTTTTCGGCTAACAAAGCCACGCCAGTCATGAAGCTAAACGCTTGATTGAAGTCTTTAAGCAAAAATTCCTTATAGATGGCATCGCGTCCTTCGACCATTTTCCAGCCAGCATCGAGCAGAGGTTGCAATTTCTCTTTGCGCTCTTCTTCAGTCAGTTTGGCCTGCGTTGAAACCATATTTACGCAAAAAGTTGCTTTTTATTTGTCTGAATGTGTATCAATTTCATTGCCCTCGGGGGTCGAGCACTGAACTCAAGCCACCCCGCGATAAGTATGAATTTGAGATACACATTTAAATCTTTCAGGTTAAATCAAATGCAATTTAAGCATTGATCCAGATATTCACTTACCACCATTTTGCCTTTTTTAACTGTTGCTGCTGTTGCGAGATGTTTTCGATTGCTGTAAGACCTGTAAGCGCCACCAGTTGCTATCGCTGCTACTGCTCTCGTAGCCGACGTGTATAGAACTGAGCTTGGGTTCGTATTGCTGCTGCTGCGCAAAGCTGCTAAATTATGAAACACAATCTCAGCTACTTAAAGCTTAGTACTCACCACTGCAAACGCCATCGCTCGCTCCCTTCACTCCATTTGCCTGATGTTGTTTTTTGATTTAAACTAGCGGCTGTTGCTTTATAAAGCAGTCGTATTGCTTTTTGAAAGCTTAGCAATTTAGTCGTACATTTATTTGTTGACATTCTTTAAAACTGGTTGCCAATTTTGTTCTGTTAACAAAATAAGTTTTATAAAGGTTGATACGCTGCTCTCAGTAAAGCAAAAAAAAAATTTTAAAAATATGTATTCTGAGAAAATTTAAATCCATATCTGTTGAAATTATTTTCATAATATTTTTAAAATGTCACCTTGTTTAAAATTGTATTGTTTTTTGCAAAAAAGCAGCGTACCACAAATTCAAAAGTATCGATGTTTTGTTGCGATACTTCTTTTATTAACAGATTACATGGTTTATACGCATAAGTTTAAATGTGTTTGCGCGCTCGCATTTATTAGTTGTGTCGTTTCCCAATGCTAACGGCGTGGCTCAATAGAGAGCACAGCGAAATTAATTTTTATTTAACACAACTCCTACGATAGATTCGGCCGCGAAGCTGCGCAAAACGTCAACTGATGTGGCGATAGGAGCGAACATGTCATCTTCCACTGTTCATGGCTTGACGCTAACAAACACGCTGACTGCACCATCGATGCTGCAAAGAAGCACAATCTGGACGGCTTTCAGTAGCTTTTTCTGAATGCGCGCGTACAGGCGTAAATGGATAGGTTAGGAGGACCGACGTCACTTCTATGAGGCTTCTGCAAAGTGAAAAAAGAGTTCGGTTTGCGCAACCTAAAATAGGAGCCAGCAATTGAGCATTTACTTATGCACAAATGTATGTTGCCTGGATGCACGGCTAAGTGCAGAATAGCAGTATCCCTAGCGTCGAACAATCGTGCTCTCATTTATTATCTTGGCGACGAACGGTCAAGCAATCGGGACCAAGCGTTTTAACAAATGCCTGCAGATATCTAGGAGGACCTAAAGGCAATATTTCCTGAATAAGCTAATCATGCTCAATTTTGAGTTTTATTTAGTTCAGTACTTAAAACTCCCAAACAAAACAAAATAGCTTAACTTAACTGAAAAGAATTTCTCACATAATTGTTATTAATAATACGTTAAAAAAGCAAAATAAGAATAATATATTCAAAATAGGTAACTAATAGACCGACGGCCTATTTTTTATTAAATTTTTTAATTAAATTTAAAAGTATTTAAGAAATAAGTTTTTGTTTTTCTTTAAATTTGGTAAGGTTATAGATTGGGAGTGTTAAACAGACCCAAGATTCGTTGCAAGGACTGGGGAAAACCTAGTGTTAATTATTAATACTTAAAAATTTTAAATAAATCGCTTAGTAATAAAGTCAGAGTCATCTGTGTTGATAACAGAATAAAGTTTGCTGTAATCAGCACAGAGTACTCGAAGGGGCTGATGATGTGAATAATTAGTTGTGCATACGTTAAGTGATAAGGGAACAATACTTCGAGTGTACCTAGCAGGAACTGAGAAGTTTCAGAAGTTGACTCAAGAAATATGAGGAGTAAATTTCCCCTTTAACTAATTTAATCATAATCATAAGCATAATCCGGCGGTTAGTTAACGATAGGAGATTAATTAAATGTAGTCTATTAATATAAGATGGTAGATCAAAGTCTTGCAAAGCAAATAATAAACATTTTTTTGAACAGATTCAATACTATTCTGGTGGTTCGAGTATTGTGAAGACCAAACTTAAGATCCATTTTCCAGAATCGGACGAACAAGATATGTATAAAGTAATTTAGTTGAGTAAGGGTCATCAAATTCTTTAGCCCATTGTTTTAAAAACCCGAGAACTTGAATTGCATTTCTAACAGTTAGAGAAACATGCTTGTCAAACTTTAGACTGTCTATAGAAAGACGTAGCTTTATATTTAGAACAGTTAAGTTTTAATAAAGGGGTTGGCCCGCTGGCCCCTGTAGACTCTGCGTCGCTGCTTTGTCTGCTGCTAGACCGAAAGAAGGCTAGGTCACATGACATGTTAATGCAACTGTCTCGACAATTTGGTTTTTCGAGCGAATATTCTTCTAATTAAATACATTTTCTGTTGACTGTCTAGATCGTTTATTGGGATCGTACCCCTCCCTATCTATAAAGCGAAAGCTGGTTCATCAATGGACTGAATAATTGTAGTTGGAACATAAGTATATGAAGGCTCAAACAAAGGCTGAAAGCTGCAATTTTATTAATTGGAATATATTATATATGGAAATATATTATATATGTTATTTATTATTTGGGCACCATGTTGTCGGCTTCGCCATCTACGTAATAATCATCAGCGCTAGCTGTTGAAGTGGCCACTTGAGGATGCTCAGTTGAGGTTGCATCCATTCCACGTGCTGAGGTGATGGTGATATTGGGCATCAAAGTAGTTGTCTTGCGCCAGCGTAGACTATAGCGACTGCGTAAGAATGGTGGCCTTGTTACGACAATAGCATTGCCAAAAGCTATGAAAAAGTGACTATGAGTATGACTCAATGAATTTAATAGATGCTAAGCTTACCAAGGCTCAATAGACAAGCGCAAAAGATCACTAAATAAAGCAATTTCATTTTGAAAGCTGCTCTTTGTAAACTGTGCTGCTGTGAGCGGAACTTGCTGAATTTATAGGCCTGCAATTTTTCGATAGCAAAGTCCCAAAGGCAACAAATTATAAATCAATTCCCCAAGTGTGCAGTCGCAAGTTCATTCAACCGCTTCTGCGGTGTTTTTTAATTCAATCGTTATCTGTGCGTAACACTTACTAAACTTATACGATACAATGAAATGCTTATAAAAATGGTAATAAATACGGTATATTAAAGAAAGAGTTGAAACGCTTCAAAACTTATTAATCCTTGGGTGGTGGTCGCTTTGGACCCGATGGTATTGGTGGCGGCGGTACATCGGGCACATCACTGTTCTTATTCTCCGAGCCATTTTTAATGTCCTCAAAGCTTGGCGTGTTGTCCAATTCATCCAGTGGCAGAGATTGAAGCTCCAGCGGCTTTGGTTGCATTGGTGGCGGGGGCGCTGTTTCTGCTGCAGTTGGATTACGTGTTGTGGGATAACCCTGACTGGGATAATAATCATAGGGTGGCAGATAGCTTTCACGCTGGCGTAAATAACCAGACATTTGATCATAAACCAAAGGATATTGATTGTAAGGATAAGGGGGCAGATGTGCGGCAGGCTGCTGCTTCTGATTATGCGAGTTTAAATGTATAAGAACGGGGGGCAATCCTTGATTGTTGAGCGGCAAAGGCTGTTGCTCCTTGACCGCTGTTTCACCTGAAGCAGCTTCAGCATGCGCCATCAACTCGGGTTGCGTGGGCTGTGCTTCTGGCTGCTGTTCTCTAGGCAACTGCTCTTGCGGATCATACGCAGCGTAGACAGGCGGAAATTGTGTAGCGGAGGGCAATGGGTAGGGCAGCTGTAAAAAAAATGCTTGTAAGTTGCAGCTGATGTTTTTGTTTTTCTTGGCGCATGTTTTCTTTTCTTACTTGTTCGTTGGGCGACAGGCCTGGCACCAGCGGCTGTCCAAACCGCACCAGCGGCGGACTGTAAAAGTTAAAGGGATTATATGGGCCAAATGGCGCATGCGTATAGCCTGGCTCATGTATAGTTGGCTGTATAACGGGATAGGCACGACTCGAGGTCAGATTGTCGTCGGTGGTGATGAGCGCATTATAAATCTTGGGCTTTTTGCGCAGTCTACGCGCGCCATGGGCGCTATTTATAAACAAAGCGAGGGCCACCAGCACCAGCAGTAGTTTGGTCTGTAAATAAGAACGATTTAATAGTTGTCAAGTC
This sequence comes from Drosophila busckii, assembly GCF_011750605.1. NCBI lineage: Eukaryota > Metazoa > Arthropoda > Insecta > Diptera > Drosophilidae > Drosophila > Drosophila busckii. Next base: position 488,805 of record NC_046607.1, on the reverse strand, counting down.
CATTATTTGTTACGAAGACTAGTTAACGCTGTTTAATTGATCGCCATGTACTGTAGATCAATCATCGAGCAATCAATTGTTCACACTACGCACAATATTGACGGAAGCTTGTGTTTTTTTTTCTATTTTGTTTTTGGGGAGGACAAGGAAGCCAGCGCCAAGTCAGACGTCATTTGCAAAGCTAATGACTTTCAAATATGATATCGATACGTTTTGAACCTGAACCCAGATCTACTGCAGTCAAAACGCGTTGCCAATAGTTTTAATAATAATGACAACAACAACAACAATAACGACAACAACTTGGGCGCTAGCATAATCAATACATGTGTTGCCATTGTTGTGAATTAACTACAGTTCATTAGTTTTGAATTGAAATGTAGATTGTTCCTTTAATTGGATTACTATGAAGCCGATCAAACCGGACAGTCGGCGATCACGGCTGGGCCAAGATATACATATATTTATTTTTTTCTTTTTCATTGTGGAATTTCGAGCCTTTCCTTGGGCACCGCCTTAACTTGGCTTGGCCGTTGCTTTGCGCTTTGACATAGGTCCGGTTTAACAAGTTGCCCAGTTGGCATGGAACTGTGCCGACTGCGATCTGTGACCGAGTTTCTGATCATTTGCACGGCTGACACTCAGATTACCATTTCCTAGAGACATTTATGCTGTAGCTTGTAATTGGCTTTGCTTTCTATGCATTTCACTTTGACTTTCCTTGCCAAGTCCATGGCCATGCGAGAAAAAAGCATTCTCCACCCACGCACCAGCGATCGTGATTGCTGTCTTTTGTCTGCTGTCTGCTTTCAAAGCCAACGCGAACTTCAATTGAAAGATCAGAGACCAATTTTCAACGCTTTTCCTTTTCGACTGCCACCATCGCTGCTGCTGCCACTGCTGCTGTTGATGATAGTGAAATGAATCAAATTGTTTTGAATTTGAAATCAACAAGCAACGCAATGCAGCGTAGCAATAATCATAGAGTTAGAGCTCGTGCCGATCATAAGCTGATGATGATGATGGTGCTATGACTTTAAGTGCACTTCAAATGCTGAAAATTGGGGCACATTAAGTGCCAAATACAACAAGTCGAAGAGTCAAAAAACAACAACAATAACAAATGTAGTCGCTGGTAGATCAGTGCTGAAGATCACGCTCTTGGCCCTGGTAGTGATTAGGCTTTAGGGCTCAAGAGCTAAGTTCAAATTATGGGTTAATAGTTTAAGCATATGGGTGTGTCGAGTAAATGTTTGTGGAAAACTGTTGTTAGCCATACAGCGTTTGCCTAGAACGGCAAATGAATGATTTTCCAACGTGTGGCTGGTCTCGAGATCAACTCGCTCTCTTTTGCTTGCACGTTGGCAGTTTTGCATGTTGAGTCAGCTAGCAGCTGTGGCTCAGAGTCATGGCTATTAGATTAAAGCAGTTCAAAGGCAATAAAGTGGTCACTAAGGTAACCTTAAACCTGGCACACAAAAAGTGAAAGTGCTGCCCACGAGATCTAAATCAAACCAACAAACACACATAAATGTATGGTATACATACGATTGTATTGTATACATATTTAGTATATAGCCTACCTTTGTCATTTGCATGTCGTTCGCGTAATTTTGTATGCAAGTGTGGTATGCTTATGGTAAGCGCCTTGCAGTTTGCCAGGAAGCTCAAGAAATTACCCAAAAACTTTACTTGGTAATGTCGTCAAGTTCACTTTGTTCGCTTGATTTATTTGTTTATGTTTTATTTAATTGTGCTTTATATAAATATTTTAAAATGCACAATTTGTTATAAGCTGACGCTGCCAGCAGAAACTCTCACGACACGTAATGACTTTGAAAACAAGTTGCTATAAATTATATTGCAGCGTGTACTTAGAGTCCATGCATGCTTGCATAAATATAAAGCTTTAACTACACAAACAGACACCTAGTTGGCGCGGAGGCTGACAATCAACTGACGGCTCTGCGCACGCGCGTTTCTTATGGAATTGAACGGGCACTGGCGCGGCCTCCCGCCTTTTATACCCTCACAGCTAGTTGCGGCGTAGCATCGACGGCAGCGTCGACTGAATTATATGACCGCAAACTGCAGGAACTTCTTAACGGTTTGGCCCAGTTTCAAGTGCCCTGCTGTTTATATTGTTTTCTAATGCTTAAAAGAATTTTCTAATTAATATTTAGTATTCATTAAAAGTGTGATTAAATTTTACATGCCATTACATATTTGTTCTATAAAGAGTATAACTATTGCCGTATAGCTTAAAGCAATCTTAAAGTTGCTTTTATATTGTCATTTGTAGTTTCATTTGTATTCTGATTTAATTGCTTTAGTTAAACTAGGTGAAAGTCTAGAACAGTAGGTGTGAGCGAGATACTGCGCAGTTGGCCAGTCAAAGCAAATGTGCTTGAGCTAGTTTCACTTTCATTGCAAGAACTCATGGCTGTATCATGAGATAGACAGAAAGCACTTGAGGTCAAGTCAAGAGGTTAAAATGTTTTTGGTTCATTTGTTGTTACCTCCTGTTGCGTTTTATTTTCTTCATTGCATGAACTTTCGCTTTCCCTCGTTACGATTGTTGTCTATCTGAGACTTTGATCTTTTCACGACAGCCTTAATGGCTTCATTAGAAGTTAAATTATTTTAGCATTTTATTTTAGGCGATTAATTAGGTGATTAATAAATAGAAATAAAAACAAACACAAAAGGGATTAATTTCTTTCTCTATGTTAGAAAGAATACAAAATTTAAAATTAAAGATTTCCCTTTGTAATTTACCGCGCAATATGTTCATTTATCGATTGTTATCGCTGATGCTGACTGACAAAGGCTAGCAGCTATACTGCACTATTCACTTAATATTCAAAATTGCTAACAGATGGCGTTGCGCGTGCAAGAGTAACAAATAAATACTTGGTAGTCTTATTTGTTAACTTACACACATTTAGAATGGCCACCACCTTTCAAGCAAATTTATATTGTCCTTTGTGGTACGTTCTCACACTTCTGCAAATTTATAGATTTCGGTCCCAAGCTTAAATAAATATACATACATATGTGTATGAACATACATACGTCAGATTTTGTACAAAATCTTGCAAAGTGAGCCCCCGTTGATAGTCGCTCGCGAATCTCTTCAAGTTTTTCCGTCCGTTTACTATCAACGTAATAAAGGTAGGGTCTTTGAATTAACAATTGAAAAGATCTTACAATCAGGAAGACACCTAATTGCCATTATAACTGATGGCAATGCTAGTAATTCAGCTGGTATTGACCGTGCAGAACTCGCTTTAAATCGTCCGATAGTTAGACTCTATTGCTTTACGCATCTTAAGAATATATGGTATAGGACAAATGGTAGGCTTCAAGATGTCTATCTCGAAGAAACATATTGACGCATTTCCGCGAAAGTATCGTATGTCGCTTTTTTTCGAAATTGAGATTTTGATGCAAACTTGTTCTAAATCATATCTCTTATAATCTGGATAAATATTAGAATGATATTCTCTATAGGTATAAAGATATATTATGGTGCGGTCATTCTATCCCCTCTTGGGATTCCAAGGCATCCACCGTACCATCCATATCATCATTTCCCACATGGGAATCTGACGCATCTCCACTTGAGTCGTCTAAATCTTTATCAACGTCATTACTTTTTTGTCTATTTGGCAATGCCCTCAAAAACTTATGCGCATACTTATAAGTTATTTTGCTTGTCAAGGATTTTAAAATGTACCGATCTCCATCTAATAGTTCATTTATTTCAAAAGGACCTTCAAACTTTGGATCACGCTTTGTTTGATGACGCTCTTCATTTTTTAGCAATACATGATCTCCTACGTTATATTTTATTATTTTTGCCTTGTTCTTATCAAACCTGCGTTTGTCGTAGCGACCATTGGTTTCCATGTTTTCTTTAGCTTGTTTTCTTAAATTCTCCCTTTTAATTAAATTATCATCATCACCTATCGGGAAAAGGCCAAAAGGTATAGCTTCCCTACCGATTAGCACTTCTAATGGGCTGACCTTGGTGACTCGATTGGC